>NC_048228.1:1446573-1554648 GCF_002007445.2 Ailuropoda melanoleuca
TGGCCTGGTTGTCTGGCTCAACGTCGGGCTGGGCCTGGGCCTGGTGTTCGGAGTCCAGATGTGACGGGTCAGTAAGATGCAGCTGGGCAGGGAGGGAAGTAAGCCAAGGGGTACCAGGGGACCCCGAGGTGGGGGCAGTGTGGACGGCGGGGGCTGGCATCAGTCGGCCTCTGGAGGGATTTATGGAGCCCCCATGGGGGGTGTGACCGGCGTGGCACGCACAGGGCACTACATTCGGTCTGACAGCCACGGTGAAGGGGGTTAGTACCGTACCCTGAAGCTGAGGAAAAGGAGGCCAGAGAGGGTCAGTGACTGGCCCAGGGTCACACAGCCAGAAAGGGACAATCTAAGACAGGATCCCAGGGCTCAGGTGCTCCTGGTCAGGGTCCTGAGTCCCATCCCAAATAAGCATTGCTGCTGGGGCAGGACGGGCACCGGGGAGGAAACGGCCACCGTCAGGGACAGTGGCCACAAGGTCACGCCCCCCCAGCCCCCCCATCCCGGGGGTCTTCACCTCACTTGGCCACCACCTTCCCCGACACGGCCTGCTGCCCACGGTGGATTGGCCTGGTCAGATTTATCTTTGCTGTCACGACTGGTAGAAATACGGCCCTGCCCGAGTCACTGTAGTTACCGTGACAGCTGTGATGGGAACATGCGTGATGTATGGGCTGACACTCATGTGGCCAGATGCACCATGGTCCCCACTCAGCAGACCTCACAGGGCTGCTCTCGACCTTGAATGGGGCCTGCGACCGTGGCAGGGACTCTCGAGGGCGGGTGGGGGGGTCAGGTCCTCCCACACAAGGTGGGCCTGTGGGTATCCGGGCCCCGAGTGGCTGGACCACGGGGTCTCCAGGTGGGAGCCCGATCACGGGGGCTGCATCAGACTCAGCTGGGCCCCTGGGCTCCTGGTGGTCGAGGTCTGGGTTTGAGTCAGGGCTCCCCCATCCTGCCCCCACTCTGGGACGCTCCCCTTATCCCTCTGGCCCGTTATCTTTCGCCACATGTCTGACCCTGCAGCCATCCAGGCTGGGGCTCCGGCCGTGGCAGCCCAGCCCTCCCTTCCTCCTCTCCGAGCCGGCTCCCTGACACCCGACCGCTCTCCAAAAGGCTCGCCTTGGGTTCCCTGCTAATGGGCTGCAGCCACATTGCTTCCGCAGCCCTGGGATCTTCTGGGTCCTTGACTGCCATGAACACCAGGTCCTGGAGGTGGCCTGTGACCATCTGAAACTGAGGGGTACCCAACGAGGGTCCCTCAGCTCCACAGCAGCACGTACTGCTGTCCACTTGTCTCTTGTCGCTGGGGATGGCGGGCCTTTGCCCAGGTGTGCCCTGCTCTGCACGATGGCTGTAGCTGGGCTGTAACCCACGGCCAGTCAAGGGAGTCTCCGTGCTCCCTGGAGCACAGAATCCTAGCAAAGCCTGGGAGGAACCACACCGATTTGCTCCCTGCAGAATAAACCCTGAGTGGGGCTGGCTGCTCCAGGGATCCTGGAGGCCACACGGCCGAGGTTGGGTGAGCTCGCAGAGGGCTGGGGTGACCATTCAGCTGGGCACTGGGGGGAGCGGAAGAAGGCTCACCTCTCCCAGGAGGCCCCTCCGTGCCTTCTGTGCCCCCATGGGACTTAGGGGAGATAACCCAGCTGTGGTCTGGAGGCAGGCAGCCCCCTCCCCAGGTGCAGATGGGGAAACAGAGGATCAGGACACCCGCCCACCGGCTGCTGCGGAGGGAAGAGGCGGGGAGCCAGCGGCATTATGGGGCCATGTCCAGGCCCAACCAGAAGCTCTGCCTGGGGAGCCGTGGGGCTGGCACCCGAGCTCTGCCGGGGGGCAGGGGTGGTGGGTGGCCAGGGGAAGTGGAGTGACCCTCGTCCACAGAGCAGTGTGGGTCATGGGGGAGCTGGACGCTCACTCACAGGGGAGACCCCAGGCCATGCCTCCCCCACTCCTCCCCTGCCATGGCTCCTGGTGGGTGGGGACAGCACCTGCTATGGCCTTGAGGTCCAGGGAGACACAGGCACAGAAGGACAACTGAACCGCGGGACAGCCCCCAGGGCAGAAGGGCAGTGAGGCCTGGCAGCCACGGACTCCGGAGTGGAGTTGCTGCCTCTCAGGTTCTGAGGGTGACCAAAGCACGATGTGGTGGGTGAAGCAGGCAAGGAAGGGCGTCCAGGGCAGAGGGAACAGCCTCTGCAAAGGCGCAGGGGCAAGAGCGGCCTCCTCGCATACCATCAGGTTGCCAGGCTAAGGTTTGGGGTGGCCAGTGGGTGGGCCAGGCAGAGCTGTGAGCTGGGCTGGGCTGAGCTGGACGCTGTCCCTGAGGCTAGACAGTCACACTGGTGAGTCATTAGCTGCTCTGCCCCGTTCCTTTGCCCATGAGACGCTCCCCAGAGGGGCCGTGACTGGATGTGTGCACTCACCGGGTATCCTGGGGCTGCAGTAGGTGCCGCATAAGTGTTTTCTGGAGGCGCAAATGAAATGGGATGAGGCAGCTGTCTTGGGGGCCACATGACTCCTCAACACCCCGGGGCAGAGTCCTGAAGCTGGGTCTCTGTAGGGCGCCAAGTTAGTTCAGCCGACGTGAACACACAGCACACTCATGCTATTGTGTGTGCACACACAACCATGAGGCCGTGCACACTCGTATACCCTTGCACGAGCACACACATTCCTACACAAACACCAGCAAATGCTCATGCAGGCACCCACACTCACATTCGTGTGAGCACAGCTGGCATGGACACACACCTGTGCATGCACATACTCGTGAGGGGATGCACACTCATACGGTTGTGTGAATGCACACTCACATACATCCAGTCACATGAATATGCACGCTCATGCACACACACAGCACACGTGTGTGCCCCCCTCGCACACATGCACACTCACACCCATGTGTGTGCACACACGCAGCACACATAATCACGCATGCCCCTTGCACACGTGCACACTCACGCACACGTGTGTGCACACATTCAATCTAGAATTACACACACCCATGCACACACACTGTGCAAGCACAGGGAGGCCTTGGCGCATGCAGCCTCATACTCTCCCCCTACTGGCGTGTCTGTCTTACAGCACCCGCCACCCGGTCCTGGCTCCAGCCAGTGTGCCCAGCTTACCCACGGGAGCGAATCAGGATAGATCATTCTAGTGGGAATAATGCATGTCGGTATGGAGAGACATTGCATCCAGAGTTACCGGGCAGTTCTGCTTCTCGACAGTGGAAAACAGAAGACATCAAGCGATTTCAGTGGCCAGACCCTGGGTGGGGGAGTGAGCTGCGGGGACGCCACCAAGAGGTCTCTATGATGACTTGGTCAGCACTCGTGTCCAGGAGGGCCAGTGGGTGTTGCGGGCAGTGGCCGGGTAGGGGTCTGGTCGGGCAGGAAGCAAAGACACCCACCCTCTCGGGCCTCCCCTCCTGCATCTGGGGAGCAGGGTGGGAAAGTAGGTGAGGGGGAGAGGTCGAAGGGTCCCCAGGGGAGCTTTGGCTGGACAGCAGGGCCACCTGGAGAGGCCCAGGCACCCCTGGCCAGTCCCACCTCCTGGCCTGAGAAGCGGAGCCTCATGGGGAACCCTGGGCACCACAGCTGGGCAGGGACCGAGGACTCATGGGCCATTCCCGGGGAGGCCCTCTCTACCCCAGGCTAAGCATAAGCCAGGCCCAGCAATGAGGAGGCTCTGGGATACCTAGGAAGGATCCGGCTTCATGGGAGGTCTGTGTTGAAACCACGTTGTTCAGAGCTCTGAGGGGCCAGAGTTTCCAGGGCTCAGGGAAGCATGTCCCACTCCTTCTTGCTGCTGCGGCCATGTACCCAGGGCCTGGGATGGGCTGACCAGTGCTGGGCGTCTCTTGGTCAGCCTGAGCGGACAGGCCTCAGAACAGAGTGCCCCCCCAATTCCCGGCTGTCCTCCCAGCCTGGCCCACCATAGTTGCCCGGGAAGCGTTTGTTGAATGAAAGCACCTAGAACGACGTGTCTTCATCCCTTGTGCGTGGAACAGCCCACCAAGACCTGGAGGGCAGAGCGAACCCTGAGGGTCTGCAGGGACAGGACATCCCGTAGGACACAGCGCCCTCAACATGCAGGCACCACAGAGCTACGCTGGGGGCACGCAATGGCCTCTACCGCACCCCATCTCACTGCATGGGGCCCACGAGCTCTGCTCCGTCCTGTAGGGGTCAGGGCGGGCCTCCCCGCGGAGGACCAGGACCGCGTGGGCGCCTGCCCCAAATGCACATCCTGTCCTCCCCAGTCCGCAGCCCTGGGTTTCATTACCCCCGAGTCCCCCCAGCCCCAGAAAATATCCCAAATGTAACCCATCCCCGCAGTGTGATCATATCAGGCTGAAACATGCTTCCTTCATCTGGTTTCCATACTTCACAGCTGTGTGGACGTGCGCGCGAGTNTCCTCCCTATCTCCCCGTCCCCCTATCTCCCATCCTCCCCATCCCCCCATCCTCCCCATCCCCCCCATCCCCATGCCTTGGCCTGGCCTTCCTCTGGTGGCTGTGGCTGCTCCTTCGGTGGCCCAGCCACACCCTGGCCCAATCCTTGCTGTCTGTCTGTCCATCTCTCTGCTAGTCCCTCTGTCTGGGTCAGAGCCTGGGGTTAGAGGCTCTCCCTGTCCTGGAGGTGTCTGGAGGAGGTGCTCAGGGTTCTTCCCCCAGGAGGACTGTCCCTGTGAGGACACCCCCTCCAGGAAGCCCTCCCAGAGCCCTGAGACTGGACCAGGCCTCCTCTCTGAGTCCCTGCAGCTCCCAGGGTGCCCATGCCGGAAGAACAGGGACAGCCACTCCCGTCCAGTCCTCCAGGCCTGGGTATGAGGGGGACGTGAGCCTGTGGGGTTCATGGTGCAGCCATTGGGCCGATAATTCATCCANGTTCATGGTGCAGCCATTGGGCCGATAATTCATCCACGCCTGTGACGGGGCTCATGACAGGCAGCACTCCCTGTTTAATCCCAAAGAGCCCACCAGACAGGTGCTGTGCCCTGCTTGTCCTCGATGGGGACACTGAGGCCTTTCTCTGCACTGCTGGAGGCAGCTGTAGGAGTCCACACGTGGGGCGCACGGAGGCCGGCAAAACCCTCCAACGACGGAAGTAGAGGGGAGCCCCGCTGGTGAGTTTGCTCGTCCCCGGGAGTCGGGACCCAGAAGCCTGATGTGCCCCCGAGCTCCAGGCAGGGGCGACGTCTGCTGCGTGTCGGGGTGATGGAAGGCTTGGCGGGACTCACGTGAGGGGTCAGCACAGAGCTTCATGCGTGACAAAGGCAAAAATATTTCATCCTGAGTTATTTTATTCTAAAAGTGCATCAAATGCTTTCATTTGGAAGATGACAAGGCCCCTTGGGGTGCACCTTCTGTGTGCCAGGGACTAGGGGTGGCGTTGGGTGGTGATGGCCGCAGGGCTGCAGGAGGAATAAGTGACAAAAGCACAAGTGGCTCGCAGTATGAGGGAGTGGTCACAATTGGGGGTGTGAAACCAGGGGGGCTTCTCGGAGGAGGCAGCATTTGGGATGAGGAGCAGCTTAGAGATTCACTTCTACCGTGCCTGTTGCATCTGCTTCTTCAGGACATTTAAGCCCTGGGTGAAGAGGGAGGCCCTTTCCTACCCTCGTGGGCAAAGCTCAGACGTGCAGGTGAGGAAGGCGGCGGGAGATGCATGTTTGGACATCCTGTTGAAGCAGGTGCCAGGATGGGGCTATGTGGATACCCCAGGCCCCACGGGTCAGAGTTTATAGGACCAGCGTGAGTGAGTGATATGGGTGTTGGGGGGACTGGGTGAGGGGTTCCTGAGTCCTCAGTTTTCTGTGACATCGTGGGGTCAGCCCTTCCAGTGGTCTTGGAGTGACCGGCGAGTGACAGCTGCCTGCCGGCCTGTGTCCTGCGGACTCCACGTTGCAGAGATGGAGCGGGGCTCAGCCCATCGGGAATGGGGAGACCTTCTGCTCCCAGGTTCACACTCGTGGGACGGCTGGAAGGGGCTGGTCTTGGGGGACGCAGGGACAGCCCCTCCCACTGGCTCTGGCCAGGCTGCCCCGGCTGGGTTCCCCTGGAGTCTAGCCCAGGCTGCTGGAGACAGGACAGCGCTTTCCTGACCAGCTGGCTCCTGTCTGTCGTCTGCAGTCTGCACTCTGTTCCCTGTGCCCCCATCCCCGCCTTTTGTCACGGTGCAGAGATCGGAGTGGGCCCTGGGCCGCTGTGGGTGTCTGTGTGCTGGAGCGGGGACCCCTCTGGGAGGAGCAGCCTGGCGGGTCCCGCAGGGCGGGGCTGCTGTCGGGGGTCTGGGCCGGAGTCCCCCCGTCACCCGTCCCGCCCCCACCCAGTGACAGGCACAGACGCAGGGACTTCTCACAAAAGGTAATTCAACGGCTCTGCACCAAATCCTGATCTGCTTACAAGGACCTCTATTTATAGAGCCTCCCTCTTCTCTCCGGGGTCGGTCAGCCATCCATCCATCCACTTCCAAGAGTTTATAACTCTATTATTAAATTTAAAGTTGGCTGCGGTTTTAATCCAGAGTGAAAGCTGCGTTCTGTGGGGGACTCACGGAATGTGTTTTCGGGTGGCTGCCAGCAAGTGTGTTTCCAGCGGTTCCTCCCCTGGAGGCAGCTCAGGTGGGTCCAGGAGCCCCAACCACGGGCTTTCCGGACCCCTTGCCCAGAGGTGCTCCAGCAGCCTTCCTGACTCGGGTGTTGGCTGCCCCGGGCTGCCGGGAGGCTTTACGAGCCCAAGTCTGGTAGCAACTGCTCTCAGGGAGGTTCCAGCCCACGGTCGGCTTTCCCCTGCTTTGAAGGGAGCTGCCCTGTTGGTGGTGCTGAGGCTGGGAGCCTGAGACGCTGTCTGGGGACAGGGACGGCTGGTGGGCTCCAGACCCATCCTGGACGTGAGCCGAGCTTTCCGGGAGCCTGTCTCTCTAAGGCAGAGGTGGCCTCCCGTTCTCACGGTCTCCGCAGAGTAAAGTTGGGGGTGCGGGCCAGGCCCTGGGCGTGCTGGGCATCAGGACGTGCCTCAGACTCGGTGCCAGGGCTGCGAGTCCCCTTGGATGGAATTCCCCCTTCCTTCTGGTTCTTGGGTGATTACGGGACACTGTGTCTGTTCTAGGTGCCTGCCTGCATCCGAGCTCCCCTGGGGAGAACGGCTTCCAGCTGCTGCTCCAGCTGCCGTGGCCCGGGGTGGCCAGTGGGCGGAGAAGGTGGCCAGAGAGGCCAGCCAGCAGCAGCGAGGGGGCTGGCCCCACAGATGGCAGGAGGCTCCTGCCCCTGGCCCCTCGCCCCGGGGCCGTGTTGATGGGAGGCGGGTCCTCCTGCTCCTTCGACCCAGAGACCCGACCCACCGCACAGGAACCGGCCCGGGCTGCGGAGCCTGGGAGCCGCAGGAGGGAGCGTGGAGGGACTGGCTCCGGGCGGCCAGTAGGTGGTGTTCCTGGCCTGCTTTCCAGGCGCCGCTGCCTGCAGCCCGCCAGCCAGCGCCTCCGAGCAAGCTGGGCACATCTGGAAATGTTTGGTTTGATAGAGTGTCGCTTTACATTGCAGAAATGAGCGTAAGCGGTTTTTTGACCCTCCAAGTGAGAAATGTGATCTGGGTTTTACTGCCGACCCTTTAAATAAAAAACAGATCGCTTATTAAACCATTATCTATCAAGGGGGGAGGGGCCAGAGTGGACCCCGACGGGCGCAGATGGAAGGGGATGCGGCCCTATCCCCTGGAGAGGCGGCCGGCGGGGGCACGGGTCAGCCAGGCCGCTCCGAAGGGTGGGCACCCGCCGCCTGCCCTGTCTGTCCCTTGGCCCCCATGGGGGAGGCTTGCCACTTTCCTTGCCGGGGGCGAGGGGTATCACTGCCCTGCTCATGGGACCCCTGCTCGTGGGACCCTGACGTTGGTGCTCCTGTCAGGGACGCTGCGTGGTGGGTGCCGTGGCCAGGGCCCCTCAGCCCCGGGACCGAGGGCTCACACCTGGCCTTGGCTGGGGGTTCCTCGGGGCTCTGCCCACTGCTGAAATGCCCGTGGAACATGGGTGTTCCCGCTCCCCGTGACTTCAGCCCCGGAGCAGTTCGTCTGGGGGAACAGCAGTGTCTGTGTTGTGTGGACTGGCCCACGTGGCCAAAGGCCTGAGCCCCTTCCTGGCTGCCGGGGTGGGGGCTGCCCTCCTGTGGCCTCCTGGCTCTGTCCTGGGGGTCCTGACTCCCCAAGAGCCAGAGGCAGGTGACAGACCCTTTCCTCCGTGGGGCGGCTCCCACGTTGAGCTGTTTGGCCTGATGAATTGGGGGTCGTTTTCTCTTTTCACAGCACGCTCTAAAGCATGGTTCTTATATCAGCTCCCAGTTCCCTGCAGGATTTTCGGTAAATGAGTCTCAATCCTGGCTCTGTGGATATGTCCTCAGTCAGCTGACTGGAAAGCTACCTGCTGTCCTCCCAGGACACAGGTCAGGTGTGCCGTGTTGTGGCCCGAGCAGCCGCCACCCCATGCGCCATCGTCCTCACTGGGGAGACCCGGGGCTTTCCCGAGCTGGACCCAGAGACGACGTGGACGAGGTGGTCAGGCTAACCAGGCCAGGGACAGAATCGGGTGGCACGGAGAGGGCAGCGTGGGGGACCGTCCAGGAGGCAGAGGCTGAGTGGGGGGAGAAGACGGGTCCAGGGACACAGGTGATGGAGCGAGGCGTGGTGGTGGTATTGAAGCTGTCGGGGACAAGTTCTGAGGACGGAGGCTTCAGGAAACGCGAGGGGGACGGAGCCCAGCCGGCCAGGTGCGGCCCCGGGGTCGGCACCGGGCCCTCCACGTCCCGAGGCCAGAGCACAGGTCCTGCTGACTGCTGGGGAGGGAGGGAGCCAGGGGGAGGTGACACTGCGGTGGACAGTGGGACGCCTGGAGCTGTCAGCTGCCTGGGAAGGGCTCACCGAGAGGCCGGGTCACCCCGGGACTGGGCAGCTTGGCCGGGGGTGCGTGGCTTCCTTCTTGGCACTGGCTTCTCTGGTTGTCCAGCAAGGCTCTGTGGGGGCGCAGAGCCTGAGTCTGGGGAGTCTTGGACATGCAGAAGGAACCCACAGCCCTGATCAGCCCTTAACCCTGGGGACCGTTGGTGACCGCCTGGCCTGGTTGTCTGGCTCAACGTCGGGCTGGGCCTGGGCCTGGTGTTCGGAGTCCAGATGTGACGGGTCAGTAAGATGCAGCTGGGCAGGGAGGGAAGTAAGCCAAGGGGTACCAGGGGACCCCGAGGTGGGGGCAGTGTGGACGGCGGGGGCTGGCATCAGTCGGCCTCTGGAGGGATTTATGGAGCCCCCATGGGGGGTGTGACCAGCACGGCACGCACAGGGCACTACATTCGGTCTGACAGCCACGGTGAAGGGGGTTAGTACCGTACCCTGAAGCTGAGGAAAAGGAGGCCAGAGAGGGTCAGTGACTGGCCCAGGGTCACACAGCCAGAAAGGGACAATCTAAGACAGGATCCCAGGGCTCAGGTGCTCCTGGTCAGGGTCCTGAGTCCCATCCCAAATAAGCATTGCTGCTGGGGCAGGACGGGCACCGGGGAGGAAACGGCCACCGTCAGGGACAGTGGCCACAAGGTCACGCCCCCCCAGCCCCCCCATCCCGGGGGTCTTCACCTCACTTGGCCACCACCTTCCCCGACACGGCCTGCTGCCCACGGTGGATTGGCCTGGTCAGATTTATCTTTGCTGTCACGACTGGTAGAAATACGGCCCTGCCCGAGTCACTGTAGTTACCGTGACAGCTGTGATGGGAACATGCGTGATGTATGGGCTGACACTCATGTGGCCAGATGCACCGTGGTCCCCACTCAGCAGACCTCACAGGGCTGCTCTCGACCTTGAATGGGGCCTGCGACCGTGGCAGGGACTCTCGAGGGCGGGTGGGGGGGTCAGGTCCTCCCACACAAGGTGGGCCTGTGGGTATCCGGGCCCCGAGTGGCTGGACCACGGGGTCTCCAGGTGGGAGCCCGATCACGGGGGCTGCATCAGACTCAGCTGGGCCCCTGGGCTCCTGGTGGTCGAGGTCTGGGTTTGAGTCAGGGCTCCCCCATCCTGCCCCCACTCTGGGACGCTCCCCTTATCCCTCTGGCCCGTTATCTTTCGCCACATGTCTGACCCTGCAGCCATCCAGGCTGGGGCTCCGGCCGTGGCAGCCCAGCCCTCCCTTCCTCCTCTCCGAGCCGGCTCCCTGACACCCGACCGCTCTCCAAAAGGCTCGCCTTGGGTTCCCTGCTAATGGGCTGCAGCCACATTGCTTCCGCAGCCCTGGGATCTTCTGGGTCCTTGACTGCCATGAACACCAGGTCCTGGAGGTGGCCTGTGACCATCTGAAACTGAGGGGTACCCAACGAGGGTCCCTCAGCTCCACAGCAGCACGTACTGCTGTCCACTTGTCTCTTGTCGCTGGGGATGGCGGGCCTTTGCCCAGGTGTGCCCTGCTCTGCACGATGGCTGTAGCTGGGCTGTAACCCACGGCCAGTCAAGGGAGTCTCCGTGCTCCCTGGAGCACAGAATCCTAGCAAAGCCTGGGAGGAACCACACCGATTTGATCCCTGCAGAATAAACCCTGAGTGGGGCTGGCTGCTCCAGGGACCCTGGAGGCCACACGGCTNTCTGCACGATGGCTGTAGCTGGGCTGTAACCCACGGCCAGTCAAGGGAGTCTCCGTGCTCCCTGGAGCACAGAATCCTAGCAAAGCCTGGGAGGAACCACACCGATTTGCTCCCTGCAGAATAAACCCTGAGTGGGGCTGGCTGCTCCAGGGATCCTGGAGGCCACACGGCCGAGGTTGGGTGAGCTCGCAGAGGGCTGGGGTGACCATTCAGCTGGGCACTGGGGGGAGCGGAAGAAGGCTCACCTCTCCCAGGAGGCCCCTCCGTGCCTTCTGTGCCCCCATGGGACTTAGGGGAGATAACCCAGCTGTGGTCTGGAGGCAGGCAGCCCCCTCCCCAGGTGCAGATGGGGAAACAGAGGATCAGGACACCCGCCCACCGGCTGCTGCGGAGGGAAGAGGCGGGGAGCCAGCGGCATTATGGGGCCATGTCCAGGCCCAACCAGAAGCTCTGCCTGGGGAGCCGTGGGGCTGGCACCCGAGCTCTGCCGGGGGGCAGGGGTGGTGGGTGGCCAGGGGAAGTGGAGTGACCCTCGTCCACAGAGCAGTGTGGGTCATGGGGGAGCTGGACGCTCACTCACAGGGGAGACCCCAGGCCATGCCTCCCCCACTCCTCCCCTGCCATGGCTCCTGGTGGGTGGGGACAGCACCTGCTATGGCCTTGAGGTCCAGGGAGACACAGGCACAGAAGGACAACTGAACCGCGGGACAGCCCCCAGGGCAGAAGGGCAGTGAGGCCTGGCAGCCACGGACTCCGGAGTGGAGTTGCTGCCTCTCAGGTTCTGAGGGTGACCAAAGCACGATGTGGTGGGTGAAGCAGGCAAGGAAGGGCGTCCAGGGCAGAGGGAACAGCCTCTGCAAAGGCGCAGGGGCAAGAGCGGCCTCCTCGCATACCATCAGGTTGCCAGGCTAAGGTTTGGGGTGGCCAGTGGGTGGGCCAGGCAGAGCTGTGAGCTGGGCTGGGCTGAGCTGGACGCTGTCCCTGAGGCTAGACAGTCACACTGGTGAGTCATTAGCTGCTCTGCCCCGTTCCTTTGCCCATGAGACGCTCCCCAGAGGGGCCGTGACTGGATGTGTGCACTCACCGGGTATCCTGGGGCTGCAGTAGGTGCCGCATAAGTGTTTTCTGGAGGCGCAAATGAAATGGGATGAGGCAGCTGTCTTGGGGGCCACATGACTCCTCAACACCCCGGGGCAGAGTCCTGAAGCTGGGTCTCTGTAGGGCGCCAAGTTAGTTCAGCCGACGTGAACACACAGCACACTCATGCTATTGTGTGTGCACACACAACCATGAGGCCGTGCACACTCGTATACCCTTGCACGAGCACACACATTCCTACACAAACACCAGCAAATGCTCATGCAGGCACCCACACTCACATTCGTGTGAGCACAGCTGGCATGGACACACACCTGTGCATGCACATACTCGTGAGGGGATGCACACTCATACGGTTGTGTGAATGCACACTCACATACATCCAGTCACATGAATATGCACGCTCATGCACACACACAGCACACGTGTGTGCCCCCCTCGCACACATGCACACTCACACCCATGTGTGTGCACACACGCAGCACACATAATCACGCATGCCCCTTGCACACGTGCACACTCACGCACACGTGTGTGCACACATTCAATCTAGAATTACACACACCCATGCACACACACTGTGCAAGCACAGGGAGGCCTTGGCGCATGCAGCCTCATACTCTCCCCCTACTGGCGTGTCTGTCTTACAGCACCCGCCACCCGGTCCTGGCTCCAGCCAGTGTGCCCAGCTTACCCACGGGAGCGAATCAGGATAGATCATTCTAGTGGGAATAATGCATGTCGGTATGGAGAGACATTGCATCCAGAGTTACCGGGCAGTTCTGCTTCTCGACAGTGGAAAACAGAAGACATCAAGCGATTTCAGTGGCCAGACCCTGGGTGGGGGAGTGAGCTGCGGGGACGCCACCAAGAGGTCTCTATGATGACTTGGTCAGCACTCGTGTCCAGGAGGGCCAGTGGGTGTTGCGGGCAGTGGCCGGGTAGGGGTCTGGTCGGGCAGGAAGCAAAGACACCCACCCTTTCGGGCCTCCCCTCCTGCATCTGGGGAGCAGGGTGGGAAAGTAGGTGAGGGGGAGAGGTCGAAGGGTCCCCAGGGGAGCTTTGGCTGGACAGCAGGGCCACCTGGAGAGGCCCAGGCACCCCTGGCCAGTCCCACCTCCTGGCCTGAGAAGCGGAGCCTCATGGGGAACCCTGGGCACCACAGCTGGGCAGGGACCGAGGACTCATGGGCCATTCCCGGGGAGGCCCTCTCTACCCCAGGCTAAGCATAAGCCAGGCCCAGCAATGAGGAGGCTCTGGGATACCTAGGAAGGATCCGGCTTCATGGGAGGTCTGTGTTGAAACCACGTTGTTCAGAGCTCTGAGGGGCCAGAGTTTCCAGGGCTCAGGGAAGCATGTCCCACTCCTTCTTGCTGCTGCGGCCATGTACCCAGGGCCTGGGATGGGCTGACCAGTGCTGGGCGTCTCTTGGTCAGCCTGAGCGGACAGGCCTCAGAACAGAGTGCCCCCCCAATTCCCGGCTGTCCTCCCAGCCTGGCCCACCATAGTTGCCCGGGAAGCGTTTGTTGAATGAAAGCACCTAGAACGACGTGTCTTCATCCCTTGTGCGTGGAACAGCCCACCAAGACCTGGAGGGCAGAGCGAACCCTGAGGGTCTGCAGGGACAGGACATCCCGTAGGACACAGCGCCCTCAACATGCAGGCACCACAGAGCTACGCTGGGGGCACGCAATGGCCTCTACCGCACCCCATCTCACTGCATGGGGCCCACGAGCTCTGCTCCGTCCCTGTAGGGGTCAGGGCGGGCCTCCCCGCGGAGGACCAGGACCGCGTGGGCGCCTGCCCCAAATGCACATCCTGTCCTCCCCAGTCCGCAGCCCTGGGTTTCATTACCCCCGAGTCCCCCCAGCCCCAGAAAATATCCCAAATGTAACCCATCCCCGCAGTGTGATCATATCAGGCTGAAACATGCTTCCTTCATCTGGTTTCCATACTTCACAGCTGTGTGGACGTGCGCGCGAGTCAGGTGGACGAGGTCCGGACACAGCACGTGGACAGCGCCGTCCAGCCTGACCCTCCTCCGGCCACCACAGAGGGCAGCCAGCAGGGCACTGTGGGGGAGGCAGCCCAGGGCCCCCCAGGGACTTGGCACACAGAAGGGGGGCTGTCCTCCTTGAGCCCATCTCTCTGGCCGTGTGTCCATTTGGGCTAGAAGTACATCTCCCGCTGGTGTGAAGGGGACCTCCGGGAGACCCTGTCACCCCAGAGGCGGGGCACACCTCGGGTCGGTCACAGGCGGGTGGGTCGCAGCCCGCGGCCGTCCCACCCGTCCACCGTGGGCACCTTGATTTACTGTCCCTGCCCCTTTAACGGCCTCCTCCGGGCGCGGGCTGCGAGCCCCTCCCCAGCCGGAGCTGCCCAGTGCGGCGGAGCTGGGAAAATCTATTACCGCCGAGTCATTAATCTGGGCCTGCCGCCGCAGGCGCTCGGGGCCCTCTGTTTAATGGGCTGCTTCCTGAGCTCCGGAGCCGTGCCGCTCGCCTCCCTTGATCAGCTTTGTTTAATTATCAAAATATTTGATGCAGAAAATTGACATTAGTTCTGAAGGTTCTGCCCTGCTCCCCCCGCCCGGCTCCTGGTGACATTGAGTGCCTCAGCCACTGCGCCCCTCACCTCAAAATAGCAAGTGGGCCGCCCAGCCTGTGCTCGGCCAGGCGGACACGGCAGCTGCCAGCCCAGCCCAGCCCAGCCCAGCCCAGCCCAGCCCAGCGCATGGCTGTGGGGCCGTTGGGACCCGTCGGAACCCTGACCCAGGTGCTGGAGAACTTGACCACGTCCCGCAAGCCTCCCCGTCTCTCTGCTGTCCCAGAGACACTCCTGTGGTCCAGGGCAGCCACGGGAGTGGCTAGTGCTAGGACACAGCTTTGGTGGGCCCTCGCGGGAACTCGCATAACTCTCTGTCCCTGCACTCCTGAGCCGGGGCCCTGCCCAGGTTGCTCCTGGCCCCCGGCAGCGCTGGGCTTCTAGCTTGTGGCAGACGGTAGCGCTGGGTGCCAGCCCCGTGTCCTTCTGTCTGTTCTGGCTGTTGTCAGGACCTCACCCGTCTGCAGAACCCCCAAAGGGCCCTCTTGGGCAAGGGCCAGTCTGCCCTGGCTAGCTGAGCTGTCCTTGTGGGACAGGACAGGCCCTCTTGGCCAGCTGCACGGCCGATGTCCCGAGGTGGGACAGACCCGTGAACACCTGGCTCTGCTGTCCCGCGTCTTTAAGGCTCAGGTCTCTCCCTTCCGTAGGCTGAGCCCAGAGCCCTGAAGGCTTCAGCTCCCAGGCTTGGACTGAAGACACAAATGCCATCTTTGCATTCTGGTCCTTGGTGGGGGCTGCTCACCGGGCCGCTTCGAGCTGGTTTTGGAACTCTGTGTGTGCACACATGCCTGTGTGTACCCACTCAGGTGGGCTCCGTGTGTCCCACATGTGTGTATGTATGTGTGAGACGACACCTGCATGTGTGTGCATGTGCCCCACGTGTCCTAGACACACGCTCATATGTGTGACCACGTGTGTCCGTCACAGGGCAATTAATGTCAGCCTTCAGGAAGCCGCCCCCTGCTGCCCGATTCCTGGACCTGGGGCCATCCGTCTGGGAGTCTGTCTTTGTTTCCCGAGGTCAGTGGTCTGGATGTGGCCTCCTGGTCCCCGTGGTCATGGTGGGGGCAGCGGCAGCCATGGTGGGCTTTTGAGCAGCGGCTGGCACACAAACACACCCAGAGAGGAATATCAGTCCAGCTTCACCAATGGCCGGATCAGAGGCCCAAAACTCGTTTATTTGCTCAATGGTCCCTCAGTCTTGGGTGCGTTGGCCAACGTTTGTCCTCAAACGTGACTTATTTTTAGATGTCAGATAATTTTCAAAACAGAAAGTGGTTTCAAGGTTGAGAAGAGGCCATTATGGAAAACAAATAGCGATCAAGCTTAGACTCGCGGGTTTCCCTTGCAATCAGTGTCCCCCAGTGAGGGACAGGACATGGGAAGGTGTCACGCTCAAGGAGGCAGAGCGGGGCTGCGGCTCCAGGTCCACCTGTGGGAAAAGCGAAAGAAGTAACGCACGTGACGGTCGGCGGCCGCTGGGAAGTGAAGGGGCGGCCGCGGTGGTGGGTGTTGGGGCCCCTCCGGGACACCGCACGCGCCTGTCTTTGCACCCGTGCGTGCCGTGCATTCGTGAGTCTGGGCACAGGCGACGCCGTCCCCTTCCAGGAACTGGGAATGACGCTGTGTTATTCCTGCCCTGTTGCCGGCTGCTGGAGCCCACTGCCTGCATCCCTGGTGACAGCTGACATCCCAGTCTTTGCCTCTGCCACCCCCGTCGGGATGAGACCAAATGCCATGTCTGCTCGGCCACCGACACACGAAATGCAGTGACAGCAAACTGGGGTTTGGGGAGCCCTGTTTCCTGGGGAGCAGGGTCCTGGGCTCTGGGAACAGGAGCAAGTCAGGTCAGTTTTCTGCATCAGGTGGACACTTTTTAGTGAAAATGATGCCACAGGTCTTTGCTGACTTCTGTGTGAGGGGTGGGGTGGGGCTGCTGTGTGGCCCGTGGCTGGGGGGCTCTAGGGAGCCCTGATGCCAGTGGGAATTCACAGGGCAGGGATGGGGCTGCCTTGGGCCACCCAGCGGTGCACAAGGAGGCCTGGGACGGTGTCCTGAGCAGCCCTGGGTACCACTGTCCTGGGCTGCTGGAACAAAGTCCCACAGACCGGGGACGTCAAACAGCAGAAGCGGACTACCTCTGTCTGCAGGCTGGAAGTCCAAAACCTGGTGTCGTCCCTCTGGAGGCTCAGGGAGGCTCCCTCCCACCTCTGTTGGCTCTGGGGCTCCAGGCGTCCCTCCGACCCCTGTTCCGTGGTCATGTGGCGGCCTTCTTCCCGTGTCTCCTCCCCTTCCAGGACCCCAGTGGTTGGAGGAGGGCCCGCCCTAAATCCAGGATGATTTCATCTTGAGATCCTTAACTAATTACACCTGTAAGACCCTATTCCTGAATAAGGTCTCACTCTGGGGTTTGGAGTAGACTTGAGTTTGGGGACCCCGGTCAGCCCGCCGCTCTGTGGGAAGGACTTCCCCTGTTTTCCCCGGAGAAGCCGGCCCAGGAAGGCAGTGTGGGTGACGAACAGGGAAGCCATGGCTTTCCCTGCAGAGAGCTGCGGGCAGCGAGGGGCATGCAGAAGGCTGAGCGGGGGGTGAATGAACAAGCTAATAACCATGGTAGTGACCTGCCGTCCCACCCGGCCCAGTGGTCTTTGATCTCATTATTCTGGACGCGGCTCGGAGGCCGTGGGCAGGTGACCTTTGTGAGAGCTCACGGAGACCTCTGCGTTTCTCCAGCAAAGCAGGGTCTGCTCGCCGAGTCAGCGCATCTCGGTGAGCATAAGGGGGACAGCGTTTCCATACGCAGGGAGCCCACCCCATATTTCTGACTCCTGAGTGACACCGCCAGCTGCCGGCACAGCCTGGCCCCTCCTGGGAGCTGAGGCTGGGGGGCCTCTGGGTCTGGGAGCCGGCCACTGCCCTGGCCAGGCCGGTCGTCTCCACATGGGCATGGCAGGGGCATTTGGGAGGCCGTGCTTGTGTGCCCCTGGAAGGGATGGCCTCTGTGGCCATCTCGGGGAGGGCCCCACTGCCCTGGCTGCCCGGACACTCGGGGGTTAAGCCTCCTCGTGCACCAGCGCTGGCGCCCGCCCCAGGCAATCGTTTCCATATATATTTGTTTGTGGTCAGAAGTTGTCACAGACCAGGGCTACGATGGAGACCTTGACTTTTCCCTGACACTTACAATTACTGCCGCCCCGGGGACTCATTTTCTGTGCGGCCACCTGCTGACCAGGCCAAACACCCGCCCGTCCTATTAAGCCCTTCGCAGTCTTCTCGCCATCAGGCTGGGGGCTGGCGGCTTGGAGCCCCCACAGCCGCATCTGCCCCTCAAGTGCTGTTTTGTCCCCGTTCCTGTGTGCAGGGCGAGACAAGACACCAGCCCCACAGACCTCTGGGCCCCCAGTCCCCTCCCAGCCCCCCCCCAGCCTTTCCTGGTTGGCAGCACCCTGCTGTGGAGCCCTCTGATGACGGGGGGGAGGGCCCTGGGGAGGGCGGGGAGGAAGAGCAAGAGGGGGAGGGGGAGCGTACAGAAAACACCAATTTCTTCTCATCCCCCTGTTCTGTTTCCCGGATGTGACATACACCTTTCTGCCCAGTGCACTGCAGCGCCCACCCCTACCCTGCCACGTCTGGTCACTGCAGCCCTGCACTCTGCCCTGGGCAGATGGCGGTCTGGGCTCTCTTTGGAGTTCACCTCTGTGCTCCCGAGATCAGCGCAGGCCTCAGTCCCCGTAGGACTCACTGTCCAGGACAGCTCGTGTCTGCTTCCCCTTAGGCCTTCAGAAAGTCCATGGACAGACCGCCCCGCTCCCCCTGCCTGTGCTCGGGCCGGCCCAGTGCTGGGGGCAGGTGGAGACGCTCTCTGGGGAGTGGTGCCTGGGGACTCGGGGACGGAGGACTCTACCCCTCCCCCAGCATGACGGCTGGGGCCTCGGCCTGTCCCTGAGGGTGTTCAGACAGGTTGTGCCTGAAAAGTGCTGCCTGTCCCCTCCATGGAAGGGGTATTCTACTGGCCCACAGGGAAGCCCCACCCCCCACCCCATTGCACTGTGGGACCCTGGGGAGAAGGGCTGCCCACGGCCTCTGCTCAGGGGAGCATCCTGGTCACGCCTTCCGCCTCTGACCGTGATGTTTCTTTACCCGAAATGCCAGCACCTGACCACTTACGGTGACCTGTGGACAAACTCTGAGCCCACGCCCAGTGTTCCCAATATCCCCTGTGAGGCCCCAAGCCCTCCACATCTTGGGCTGAACTCATCCCTGCCCCAGATGCCCCTCCGGACTTCTCTGAACTCCTGCGTCCCCCCAGCCTCCTGGAGCCCGGAGTGGGCAGTGGTCACCGCTCCGCTCCCCTCCCCCCTCATGTTCGGTTGGCTGTGGAGTCCTGACGTCACTGCGCTGCTTGTGCCCCGCCCAGCGTCACTTCCACAGGCTGCGTGTGGCTCCCCTGCCCAGAGCACGGCTGCCCTCAGACCAGGCGGCTCCCGTGCGTCAGCCCTGCACTGCCCGCCCTGGCCAGACCATGCGGGTGTCCTCAGAGACTGGCAGGGCCCATGGACACATGGGGCCTCAGGCCTGGTTGTCTCCCAGGGCCTCTGGGGGCGGCCCAAGCCCCATTGTGGCCTTATTCCCACCGTGTTTCACGGGCCTGATGGCACAGCCTGGTGGATGTCTCTGTGGCCCCTGTGTCCCCACAAGGCTACTTCCCCACTCTGCACACAGCCAGCTAGCTGGCCTTTCCGTCCTGTTCCAGTGCTGCCCCGGAGCGTCCAGCCCCCCTTGCTGCCCAACGGGAGCCAGGTCTCCTCCCCTAAGTGTGGGACTGGCCAGTTCACTCTCTGCTCTGATCATTTCATTAATCCACCCACAAGCACTTACTGGTGCCCCGCGCACGCAGGCTGTTGGCGCTACGTGTCCTGTGTGCTGGGCACACCCAGCCACTGGGGCCACATGGTGCGTGAGGAAGGCCCCAGCGCCCAGGCCCGGGGATCCCCCAGTCTCCCTGGACAGGCCAGAGAGGGCTCCAGAGATGAGGCAGCATTTAGAGGGACCTTGCAAGTGGAGAGGCCCTTTGCTAGGGGCAGTGGGAGGACAGGTGTCCCCAAGGGAAGGAACAGCAGGAGCAAAGCCACAGGCTGTGAGCCCAGGTGAGGACGGGATGGACGGCTGGGCAGAGTGGGGGGCAGCCTGGAGGGCAGCAGGTGGGCCTCGGCCTACAGGGTGATTTCCCAGAGGCACTCTGCGGAGCATGTGAGCTGGGCTGCAGAGGTGGCCGTTCCAAGTCTCCCTGCACAGAGGGTAATGGGGAGCAGGGCTCTGAGACTCCCAGAGGAAGGGAACCTGTCTTTGCTTCACTGGGTGGCCTCCCATAGAACCCACCCCCTAACTTTTCTTTGTATTGTGCAGCCTAACGTGTGCCGGTCACCGCGCACTTGGTGGCTTCAAACAACGCATTTAGGGTCTCAGTTTCCAGAGTCACGGCGCCAGGAGCGTCTGAGCTGGGTCCTCTGCTCCGGGTCTTACTGACTGCGGCGACGGCCTCACGGGCCTGCGGTGATGGTGTCACTGGGCTATGTTCTCATCCGCGGGCTGGGCTGGGGAGGGCTCCACTTCCGAGCTCACCGAGGCACCGGCAGCTCTCCTTTCTTTGTGGTTATAGGACAAAGGTCCTCATTTTCTTGCTGGCTGTCAACCCGGGGTCACTGTCTGCTCGTGGAGGCCACCCACAGCCCCCTGCCCCCGCACAGCAGCTCCCTCCTCCAACACCCACCCGAGACTGTCACTCGGGCTCAGGTGAGTCTTTCTTACCTAACGGAAGCTAATCAGGGGGCGGCCACACTGTCAGCTTCACCATGTTTGATTGTCCAGCAACGAGGCCCTGCTGTGCTTACATTCAAGAGGGGGCCCTGTAAGGCCGTGACTCGTGGATGGGGGTCACCTTAGGTAGGTCAGCCACATGCAGTAGCACCCAGATACCAGACCTGGGGAACCACTGCCGGCCCTGGAGCCCAGGGGGGTGGGGTTGGGGCGAGGGTCTAGATGGAGGAAACAGTAGTGACTTAGGGGATGGAGACAGGGGGAAGCCCCCACACTCCTGCACCCCCCCAGATGCCAGCTCCCCTGAAGGCAGGCCAGTGCCCAGGGACATAGCAGGGGCATCACCATACACGGTGGGGATGTTCCAGATGGAACAGCCGTGGCGCCCTGAGGCACAGTCTCCAGTGTGCCAGCAGTGCGTCAAGGCCTCCACTCCGCAGACAGAGGCCCAGAGCTGGGCAGTGGCTGGAATATTCTCTTGGCCCCCACACTCCGAGGCAGGGTGGGAGGTGGTTTGGGGGCCCAGCTGTGCCCAGTGCCAGGGGCGGGGCTCCCTGTTCTCAGCCCAGCTTCCCTCTCTGGTCCCAGCCACTTCCCAGGACTGCAAACCTGGTATAGGTGGGGTTAGGCCCCATGGGGCTCGGACGGCTGCAGGGCTCAGGTTCTTTGGGGGCATGGGTGGGGAGGAAGACGTGGTGGGGGGACTCCTCTGGGGGCCCCAAGCCAGGCAGGCAGTGGAGGAGCCCTCCTGTCCCCTGTCCCTGCCCTGAAGACAGTGTTGGTGTGAGCCTGGCTAGGTGTGGGTGGTGGTGGCTGGAGCCCTGACGCCGGCCTGGCAGGTACCCAACGCTGAGGCTATACCAGCCACTGGGGCTCAGGGGGGTGGGTTGGGCCCCAAAACTGAGGGTCATGCCCATGGACAGGCTCTGCAACTAGGCCTGGTGAGTCTATGTGGACAGTGATGGTATGAATCTGGGTCCTGGTCAGGGAGATAAGAACCCAGGCCCAAGGGCTGGGGGGCAAGCCATGGGAGGCCATGGCCCAGGTCAGATGTCACCCTGCAGTGGCCAAGGAGAAATGGACACTGGATTGGTGTGTGGAGACCCCCATTGTCTCTGCAGGAGTTGGGGGCCAAGGGCCTGGGTCCGCAAAGACCAGGAGTGGCTCATGCTGTCTTCCTGGGGTGGCGGGTGCCTTATAACTAGACCTCATGGGGTCCAGGAGCCCATGAGGTTCTGGGCACAGGGAGATGGAGGGGCCTATGCAGGACCCCAGCCCACCCCCCTTGAAACACACCCCCCATGGGGACATCAGGGCAGCAGAGGGGAAGCTCCCTGGGAGGGGACTTCTGGCTCTTTGGGAGGGGACTTCATGCCTTCAGCAGCCAGTCTAGCCCAGCCCTGTCCCTGTGGGTCACTCTCGGTCTAGCCCATCCCTGTCCCTGTGGTCACTCTCGGTCTAGCCCGGCCCTGTCCCTACGGGTCACTCTCGGTCTAGCCTGGCCCTGTCCCTGCGGTCACTCCCGGGGCAGGTATTGACTTCTGCTTGAAGTTTCCTGGTGCAGGGCCTCCAGGGGGCCATCTCCAGCTATGCCAATAGAACCATGCATATTCAACGAGCATGTGCACGTGAAGCTGAAGGCAGTTCAATGGCTCACTGGCGGGCCCGGGGAATGAGCCGGGCGGGGGTCCCAGGCTGCCCTGATCTGTCACTGCCCAGCTTGCCCAGATGTGGCAGCCCCCAGACTTCAGATGCACCCCCAGGAGGAAGCCTGTAGGTCACCCGCCGCCAAAGGTTAGAGGGTTCACCTAAATGGCTGCTGGGAAGGGCCTTGGTCCTGGAAGCTGACCTGCATGGCTGTGTGACTCTGGCACAACCACTCAGCGTCTCTGAGCCTTCATACCCTGAGCTCCGCTACAGGGCCTTTAACAATGCCTGCCTTCCAGCCTCACTGTGAGGAGAAAATGAGAGAACCCACACCCAACCTCAGTCCAGCCCTAACACACAGACTGGGGAATAAAAGGTGCTGTTCTTACCGCTCGTGGAACCCCCCTAGTGCTCCGTGGGACACAGTTTGGGAAGCACTGTCCAAATAGGTGATTCCCTGCAAAGCAGAGAGGAAATGGCCCCCCTGATGGGTGGGCTTGGAGCCGCAGGGGCATATGGCCAGCAGTGTCTGTGACCTGGCAGGACCGGCCTCTCTCTGCATCTGGGGATTTCCCGAAGTCCCCTGGCTGAAGCGGGTCCGGGCCGGCTCTTTCCTGCAGCGTGGACGGTCTCTGCAGACAGACTGGGAGCCTCTTCTCAGGGGAGTGTCAGGTCTGTCCTGCAGCACGAGAGTGCCCGTGGCAGGAACAGGGGCAGTGGGCGCCCTGGCCGAGGGGCTGCTCTGTGGGAAGGGTCCCGGCGGGTCCCGCTGAGCCTTCATCCAGCTGTCCTGGGAACATCGGCCTTGTGCTGGTCGGTGACTCGGGATCCCCATGGGTCTTCAGTCAAGGACAGTGAGTCCATTCCAGATCAGCCCTGACACCACCGAGGAGTGTCTGCCCTTCTGGCCCCAGCAGAGGGTCCGATGGCTTCAGAGTGAGGCCCTCGGTGTCCTCCTGCCTCCGCCCACTCAGGTCGCAGGGCCCAGGACCCACCGTTTTCTATTCCCAGTAAACACAGTCCACTCTGTGTCCAGCAGTCCCCTCTGCAAGGTGGCACTGTGGGTTGGCTGAACTTCCCACGTGTGGCATTAATGCACTAGGGCTGGCCAGACGGGTGGCCAGGTTAGGGTGGCCTTGAGCAGGGATGGGTGGTGACGAGGTCTGTGTCCCCAACTGTCTCTTGGTCCAGCAATGGCCAAACTGGTCTGGGCTCCTCCTGGCCCGCACCTGACCTGGGGGCCGTGCCCTGCGGCTCCTCTCTGGCACCCTCCACACCTGGCCAGTGTTTGTGCGGCGGGTGCAAAGCTGCGTCTGAGGGATGGAGTCTGCCAGGTCCTGGGATGTGGTGGGGCCCGTTCTCTGTCTTTTTTTAGCCAAAGAACCTTACGGTTTGGGATCCACAGAGAGCAGCGGGCCCTCTGGTCCAGGCTCTTCCCGTACAGGGAGGAACCAGGCCTGCTGCGGGGAGCTGTCCCTGCCAGGTCACAGGGCAAGGTGCTGCTTGCCGCTCCGGAGGAAGTGTGCTGACCGGGGTGGGGGGCGCTGGGCCCCCTCGAGCTGCAGGCTCTCCAGAGCCCAGGGTGGAGGCGTGGGAGCTGGGGAGGCATGGGACACCCATTCTGCTGGGCCCTGGCCACGGCCGTGCTTGGCCCCGAGAGGGTTCAGGAGACCCACGCTCTCTCCACTCCTCTCTGTCCCCCTCCCCCTGCTGACTCCGGGCACGGTGACCCCCCCATGCTGGGGAGGGCTCCCCACCCCGTGACAGCCAGAGGAGCACGTGTGTGACGGCTCCGTGGGGCAGAAGGTGGGACCCAGGCTGGGGAGGGTCTTGAGCAGGTGAGTCAGAGTGTGGCCTCGGGGCCCAGGCTTCCTGCATGTGGGTCTGGGGTTGGGGGGCAGTCTGGACCCACCCAGAGCAGGGAGAGTCTTTGGCCCAGTGAGGCTGCTGTCCTCCCTGGCGTCCTCTAAGGGTGTCCCCCATACCTCCCCTGGAGAAGGCCCCGACCCCTCCCTTGCCCTGCCCTTGGCCGGTTTGGAGGTGAGAAGCTAGAAATCAGGGTGTGGCAGGCCCCACCTTCTCCCGAGGCTCCGGGGGAGGGTCCTTCAGCTCCTGATGGTCCTAGGTGCTCCTGGGCTTGTGGCCACACGGCCTCCGTCTCCCCGTGTCTGCGTGTCTCCTCTCGTGAGGGCACCAGCACTGCACGGGGGACGGCCCTGACCCAGTGTGACCCCGGCTTAACGTGATCACGTGGGTGTGGACTGTGTTGCCACAGCAGGCCACGTTCACAGGTGCTGGAGGGAGGGCCTCCGTGAGTCTTTCTAGGAGGCACAGTTCCACCCGCAGCAGGGTGTTTGCTGAGCCCCCCCTTCACGAGGGGCCCCGGGCCGGGGTCCCCTGATGGAGGAGGAAGAAACGGGGCTCTTTGGGGCAGAGCGTACCTGAGGAGACCACGGGGGGGAGGCTGGGCACCAGGAGGGGCGTCTGTGGCCAGAGGGGCAGGGTACTGACTCTCTAGAGGCAGGTGGAGGGAGGCCTGACCCGCACTTGTCCACGCAGGCCTCGACTGTGCAGGAGAAGCCGGCTCTCCAGGAGCATCTGGGAGCCCCTTCCTCACCTGCCCGGCCGAGACATGCTGGCCGAGGGGGGAGATCCAGGGAAATAAAATGCAGGATGCCCGGGGGCAGTTGAATTTCTTTAGTGCAAGGACACCCCCGCCTTGCACGGGACATACTTACGCTCCGATTCAGTGTTTCTGTGATGTCCACACGCGCAGGCATCCCATCTTTCCGCTGGCAGCCCTGGTTCAGAACTGACACCTGACACAGAGGTCTCAGATCGCCTCCTGACCCTGCTTCACCCCTACCCCAGCTTCGAGCACAGCGCTGGGTTCCCGCAGGCCTGGGGCCCCAGGTGGGGCGCCTCACCCCTTCCAGGCCTCCGAGCCAGAGCTCCGGGGCGCAGTGGGGCCGTGTGGACCAAGCCCGTCGAGGTCTGGCTGGTGCCTGCCCGCCTGTCGGGTGGACCCATAGGCCTACCTGGGGAGGCCTGCGCGGGCAGGACAAGGCAGCCCCCCACGGCCGGCCTGGCAGGGCCTCCGCACAGGCGCCAGGCAAACACCTCGGCTGCTGCCCAGGGACCCGCACCGAGCTGGTTCCTGAGCCACTGAGGCTGATCCGTGGAGGCCGGAGCGTCTCCGGGAGAGAAATGTGGAAGCAATTACTCTGAGAGCCGTCGTTTGAGTAATTCCCAAAGAGACACCAGGGCCGGTCCTTTCGAAGCCTGGTGCACGGCGCTCTAATGAAGCAATTAAGGCAAGGATCCTCCGACTTTGATCTCGATGGGGTAATTTTTACAAAAACATCACGGAGTGATAGATACCCATAACTCAGGGTCCTTAATTGTACTTAATTTGTTTGGAATACGAATGTGCATTTAATTAAAGCCCAGCTCGGCCCGCACGCTTCAAGCAGGGCTGTCAAGGAAAATTAAGACCTAGTTTGCTTTCAAAGTTACTGGTTTTTATCAGGCAAGGACAGCGGTCTTCGAACAGAAGGTTAGAGATAATTAGGCTGAGAGCTACAACCGAAGAAAGTGGGCAGAAGGCACCACGGCAAGGAGGGGGTGGGGAGACAGGAGACCCTGGCGGGCAGGAGCTCGGGTAGGGGGTGGTCTGGAGCCGGGGGGCTGCCCAAGGCCAGGCCTGCCCCATCTGCCCTCAGGGCCCCATCACTCAGGACCCAATTCTCCGTCTGCTGGCCTAGGACCCAGCCTGCTCCTCAGATGAGAGATGGGGAATTTGAGGCACAAGTGAGTGCCTGAGCTCCCCCATGGTCACGCAGGATCTCTGTCCAGCGTCTGTTATTACCAGTGTGCGTCCCAGGGCTGTGGTCTTGCCTGGCCTTGGATGCTGGGCCCGGCTGACTGTGGATCACTGGGGAGGCTTGTGGGGTGATTCTGAGCATGGGCTGAGGGGCAGCCCCGAGAGGCGCGAGGAGGAAGGGAGGGAGAAAACATCTCTCCTCTCTCATCCCAGACTTCCCCCGGTGCCCTGGGCATCCCCAGCTGTGGCGGGGGGTGGCCACCCCAGCCTGCCGTGGCAGGGTCTGCACACCTGGCTCCAGGTCCAGACCCCCGAGCGGCGCTGTCCCTGCTCACTGCCCGCTACCACGGAGATTAGCCTCCGACCGCCGCTCCCTCGTTTTCGAGCCTCAGTGCGCCTGTGCTCAGGGACGTCCCTCTCGAGCTGCGGCTCACAAGCCTGTTAGTCACCGTCTTTTTCAAGTGTCAAGAGGTTAAGTAACTTGTTCGAAAGACCCGGCCAGTGACCAGGGGACATGCGTTCAAACTCCGCGTCCTGCACGTGTCACGGCCTCAGTGGGGAAGGGGCTGGGGCTGGGGCTGGGGGCCCTGAGAGCCAGGCCCTTCCCAGGCTTGTGTGGGTCTCGCTTTGCTTTGTTGACCCCCGAGTGCTGACTCTCCCAGACCCCTCGCGGTGGGAGCGGACTGCCTTCTCTGTGTGTCCCCAGGGGCTGCCACCTTGTAGGGGTGTCTGTCCGCCAGATGCGGGGGTGGTTAGCAGGGACCCCCCGGAGCGGCAGCATGCACTGGCGACTTGCAGACGGACGGCAAACTCCGGGGTGCGGAGAGGCCACCAGCCTCTAAGGTCATCCAGCACCGAGCCCCTGGCTTCGGCGTGGCTTCCCGGAGCCGTGCAGCCCCGGCTGGGACAGCAGGCCCTCTGTCCCTGTCCCGGAGGCTGAAGCCCGAGGGCCAGGCGTGGGCGGGCCGGGTTCTCTCAGGAGGCTTGGGAGGAGACCGTGCCCGGCCTCCTCCCGTGGCTGGCGGTTTTCCTGCTGTCCTTGGCTGTCCTCAGCTAGAGGTGCATCCCCCCCCGCCTCATCACACTGTGCTCTCCCCGTGTGCCTGTCTAGGTCCACGTTTCCTCTTTTTAGAAGGACACCGTGATGCAGGATGAGGCCCACTCAACCCCAGTGTGACCTCTTCTTAACTCATGACATCAGCAAGGACCCTATTTCGAGGTCCTGGAGGTCAGGACTTGATTGTGTGGGCTTGGGGGACGTGATTCAGCTCCCGACCGGTTTTGTGGGCCGCTGGGAGGATGAAGTGAGCCGGCGTGTGTCCGGGAGGCTCGCGGAGCAGCTGTGGGTAGGGGGGCAGATGCGCGGCAGGCTTGGCTGTGAGGGGTTTCTCGCCGGCAGGCGTCAGCACGGCTCCCAACTGCAATGTCTGGGGACTGGGGCACCCCGGCTGGTGCCTGACGCAGCTGGTCTGCACAAGCACGCGATTCCTCAGCACTCTGAGTGGGGTCCTGCCAGGAGCTGGGGGCACCAGCCACTCCAGCCGAGGGGAGCTGCTTCGGGAGTGCTGGGGGGCTGGAAGGGCCCGGGGGACGGGTGACCCTGGGAGAGTAGGTGCTCGGAACCCAGGGAGTCACAGATGACCCAAGGGGCACCTCTCTCCTGAGCAGGGGGGCTGGTCCTTCCAAGAGGGCACCTGGGCCGAGGTCTGGGAGCACCAGTGAAGCTGGGGGCCAGAATCAACTACTGCCCCCAGGACAGGGCCGCTGCCCACGCAAAGGCAATGGGATCGGCATGCAAATGTCCTCCTCCCAGCGCCCGTGTCCCTCCTCCCACCACCTGTGTCCGTCCTCCCAGCCCGTGTCCCTCCTCCCAGCGCCCNCACCACCTGTGTCCGTCCTCCCAGCGCCCGCGTCCCTCCTCCCAGCGCCCGTGTTCCTCCTCCCACCGCCCGTGTTTCTCCTCTCAACGCCTGCGTCCTTCATCCACCCCGTGTCCCTCCCCCCAGCGCCTGTGCTCCCCCAGTCCTGCTACTCACTCTGCCCGCTCTGCCCTCCCCCGGCCTCCCCCTGGTGGGATGACCGGAACCAACACGCTAATGGGTCAGGGCCTCAGTGGCCCTTGTTTGGTCTCGTCTTGGCTGCTGTGGCCCCCCCTGGTTTTCGCCCCCTGCACAGAAGTGCCGGCAAGCCCACAGCCTGCTCGGGGTTCCAGCCACATCTCCCCCCTGCAGCCACAGCCTGGTGTTCCTTCGGACGTGGCACCGGTCACCCCTGCTGGGACGTGTTGGCTTCGTGGCACGCGGAGCCTCGAACAGCCAGTGGTCTGTCTGGACTTCAGTTCAGTGGAACTCAGCTGTGTCACGCAGTGGAGGCGTCTGAACCAGCAGCGTCCAGGCGGCAGGGACAGGAAGTCGAGGCTCCGGGAGAGGGTTAGCAGGTGTCGGGGCGGGAGGAGCCCTCGATTCCACCGCCCGGAACTGTCCGTTCAGGACTAGCTCACCCCTGAGGACAGAGGCCCAACCTTTCGGGGCGTCGTGGCCCAGCGGATGGGGCAGCGGGGCGTCGCTGGGCCTGACGGGCAGTCGGGGCACGGCAGATGGAAGAACTGCGGGGCAGGGCGCACGGCGGCTCCTCGCTTCTGGGCCCCAACGTCCTTGCTCAGAAGCAGCGTGTGTGCAGCCCCGCGATGGGGAAGCAGGCTCAGCGCGTGTCCACGGATGCGGCTCCTAGCGGGTGGGGAAGGCAAGCAGGTCCAGGGCCCTTTTGGGACAGCAGGGGCCCAGGGAAAGCAGCCAATGCCAGTGGGGGCACCAATTCCCGTGAACACGTGTCCCATGGTGGCCTGGAGGCGGCCTCTGCTTTGGGCAGGCAAGGCACGTGGCAGAGGTCGCAGGAGTCACCTGGGACAGACGTGAGGCCACGCACAAGCTTTGTCTTGGGGGCCGCGATGGTAAATGCCCCAGGCCGGTGGGTTAGAGCGACACTGAGGGATCCGCTCTCACTCTGGAGGCCCGAGGACACTTCCAGCTCCTCGTGGCCCCGGGCATCCCTGGGCTTCTGGCCATGTCACCCTGGGCTCTGCATCGGCCATCTGCTGTGCTCCTCTTCCTATGAGGCCCCTGGTCATGTCGACTGGGGCGCACCTAGTGACCTCATCTTCCCTCGCTTACCTCTGCAACGATCCCACTTCCCATCCGCCCTGGTGACAGGTGCTGGGGTTCACTGGCTTATATCTTGTCTGGGGACACAGTTCGGTCCCCGGCAGCCATGGTCCCTGCCACCACGGGCACTTTGTGCGGGGTCCCCGAGCAGCACCGGGGTAGCTGGGGGCCGAGGATTAATGGCACCTCCCCCGCCCCTGAGTAATTTTGTCTGCCTGGATTTTGACCGCGTCCTGGGCCGGTGGCACCTTTGCCCTTCCACCGGGCATCCCCATCTTCACACCAGTGCTCGCCCACAAGGCCGGGCCCACATCCTTCCCTCAGGCCTCCTGTCCTGTCCCCGCCCCCGCCCCCGCNCCGCCCCCGCCCCCCGCCCCCGCCCTCTTTCTAAGCCCCGGATTGTGCGGGCAGCCGCCGGTGCGTCTCTTAGTTGGTATCCGTCCACACCGCTGGCCGCCTCTGTCTGGACAGAGTGTACAACCAGGCCCCGTGCTGGCCGCTCGCCCGCTGATGGCTTCCTGCCCCTCCCTCCCGGGACCCTCCTGATTAGAGCTGGAACGTTCTGATTTGCCTCCAGCTGGTGACAGAAAGCAGTTCAGAGCCATCTATAAACCAAGCCTGAGACTTTTGTCTTCAGTCCAAGGTCATCAGGAAGTCCCCGTGAGGCCGTGGGTGAGGGACGCCGAGGACGCGGCAGCATGTCAGGAACGGGGGTGCGGGTGCCCCGGCCACCTCCCCACCCAGTGTGTCCATGCCTCCTGGGTCAGCTTGAGCTCAGAGACGCCATTCCCGCATGACGAGGGACTGCGGCCGCTGCGCCCACGCCAAGGCTTCCTGCCCCAAATAACACTGGTGGGCAAGGAGTGCTCCGGCTGGAGGCCACCCGGAGCCCACGGTCGGCACTGGGTCCCGAGCGCGGCAGGAAGCCCGGAGCTGGTCGGCAGAGAAGGACCGGCTCTCTGGCCCGTGAGTCCTGCTCCAGCTTCTTGGGGAGTCCCAGCCACATCTCTGCCGGTGCAGGTGCTCGTGGTGAGGTCCGCAGCGCCGTGCGCACGCGGCCCAGAGCCCCACACGGCTGGACAAGCGCAGCGGGGCCGGGCGTGTGGTGAGCCGCCTCCAGCGTGCAGCGCTGCTCCTCTCTCAGGGGGAGCTGGCTGGGCACGGCGCCCTGACCCCTCTCCCACTTCAGGGGGTCCGTGCTCCAGACCGTGGGCCCCCGACACCTCACCCCACCTCTGGTTTTCATGGGTTTATCGCCCACCTCTGGCGCACGTGGGTCTTATTACGTCATCCGGGGCGTTTGCAGGTCCCTATCACCAGCATCCGTTCACACGACGTCATGGTCGGATAGGGCAGGCCACACCCGCAGGACCTCGGGCGGCGGGGGTCTCTGTAGGTGAGATCACAGCAGCCGGCGGGAGTTGACGTGGGTCCGGGGCGGGACTGCAAAGGCGGGCGTCATGTCTTCTGGGTGGAAGTGAGACCCCCAAGCAGGCGCAGAGGGAGAGCACCCTGGCCACGTCGAAGTCGTGCGCCGTCCACCGGGGTTTTGTGGGTTTTCTCTGCGGAGCCCCCAGCTCGGGAAAAGCACCCGCTCTGGATTGAAATAATCCGGATCAGCGGTTCTCGACTGGGACTAAGCCCCGCAAGGGGACAGGCGGCCGTGTCTGGAGACATTTCCAGTTGTCACAGCAGGGGGTGACACTGACATTTTGCCAGGTTGCTGCTGAGCACCCCACAAGGCACGGCACGGCCCTCCCCTGCAAAGGACAGTCCAGCCCCGCGTGTCCACAGTGACATCTGTCCTTCTGCAGGCCCAGGCCACAGGGCCTGGCAGACAGTGGTCCGAATCATGGTCTTTCCTCCTGGGATGTGAGGAAAGCTTGGTCCACCCTCGTGGCTGCAGAGGAGAAGTCCCAGGGCCTCTGCAGTCTTCTCAGGGCTGAGACAGGTGTCTCGGGCAGGTGCAGAGGGCATTTCAGGGGCTGCTTTGGGGACCATGTTTCAGGGTCCTTTCTCAGGGTGCCCACCTCCCCTTCAGCTGGGGCTCAGGCTGTGAACGACTCTGGGGACCTGAGTGAAGGATGGGACTCTCGATGGTGATGGCCAAGGCAGAGACGTGTTCTGTGGCATGGATCGGGTCATGTTTTTCCTCAGCCATCCTCTTATTAACAGAGACGCTGCCATTGACTAGCCCTGACTAAGGGCACTGAATGTTTAACTGTCCTTCCATCCACGACCTGGGGCAGCTCTTGTCCTCTGATGGTCAGTGGCCTGATTGCGGCTCCTTCACTGGAACGGAGAACACTACCACTGAGGGAGTAGGCTTGGCTGAATGACCACTCCCCAAGGACCTGCAGACCCCGTGCCTGCCGCTGTGCATGTGACCTTCTACGGCTCAGTCTTTGCGGACGGGATTAAATTAAGGATCTTGAGGTGGGAGATCATCCTGGATCCCGGGGGAGCCCTCAGTGCCACCACGTGTCTTGTAAGAGGGGGACACAGAGCAGAGGTGGGAAGATGCTGCTTTCAAGGCTGGGTGACGTGGCCACAAGCATGGGATGCCGGCAGCCCCCACAAACTGCAGCAGGAGAGGAAGACTCCTGTCTCGAGCCTTTGGAGGGAGGGTGGCCCCGCTGACACTTTGGTTGTGTCCCAAGAGGCACCGATTCTGGACTCCTGGCTTTCAGAACCAGGAGAGAGGAAACTTCCATTGTTTTGGGGCCAGCGAGGGGTCCCGTGTTACAGCAGCCCCTGGAGACCAACTCTGGGTGACCTGTCCCCGTGGTCCTGGCCTGCAGGGGTCAGCAGTGACGGGCTGGCAGCCACGCTGGGCTCCCTTAAGGATGTGTCTCCTCTCATGCCCATGGGCGGGTGCTCCAGGCCCTTCCACAGACTAAGGGTGCGGGATGCACGGCGAAGGCACGTTGTCCTTCCTCCGCCGTGTCTTCCTGCCGGGCCAGGGAAGTTCTAGACTCCCACCTCGGCTGCTGGCCACTGCTGAGTGCAGACCCGTCAAGCATCTAGTCCACTTGCACAGCTGCCACGGCCTCTCCAGCAAGAGCCCCGCGTCTGGTAGGTAAACCCCCTCAGGAGGCCTGGGAGGAGTCAACAGGGCGTCCCATCCGGGCCGCAATGCTCCAAACCAGCTCTTGAAGATTTCCCCGGTTTTTGTAGCAAAGCCTTAGGCTTTGGGCCTGTAAACTGCGTCCTTCTGCTCAGGAGTCCCCTGTCCCTCGTGCTCGCTGAGATGGGAGCCAGAGGCAAGTCAGCTTGTGGCCAGATTTTGGGGCATCTGGGAATCCTGCCCTGAGGTTGGCGTGGGGTCTTCCCCGAGGGAAGGCAAGTTTCCCAGACGGGGTGGCTTCTCTTCCGGCAAGAGCCACAGAGACATGCGAGGGCCAGGACGTTCGTCTCTGCCCGTGCCGTTCAGCTGTCCCGGGTTCACTGTGACGCCCTCACCTTTCCTCAGGGACGCCCCGATCTTCTGTACGCGGTGACTTTCAGGGAGGTTGTCCGGGGCTGAAAGAAATGAGACTGTTTTGGCGCCGATGAGGGTCTCCGGGTCCCTGGCGGTAGGAGGGGTGCATCGAGTCCTCAGGCCCGCCTTCTGCAGTCTCCACTCCCCTCCACGGTCAAGTGCGGCCACCACTTGGTCCCCGAGGCACGTACTTTGCAGGGAACTTGATCACCGTCAAACACAGGAGACAAGTCCGTAACCTGCAATGCCGCCGCCTGGCACAGACCGCTAGTAGCCTGTCTTTCCTCGGCAAGGGCGGCCCCGAGCTATCTGGGGTCCCAGCTCTGCCGGTTTGGATCCTCGGGGAGCTCCTGGTGCCTGGCATCAGCCAGCGTCCAGTCAGGAAACCCAGAACCTTCCTGTGGGCCCGAGGACTGTTACTGTGGGAAGCCACTGTGCAGCTGGGAGGGGGGTGCAGGGAGCAGCTTTGGGGGCCTGGTCCTTCTGTCATTCAGATTCAGATAAAATGCTCTGACCCCCAGCACAGTGCCACCCTGTGTCCCCCAGCTCAGCTCCTGTTTCCCCCCTCTCCTCCCCTCCCCTCCTGGGTTCCCTCTCTTCCCCTTCCTTACTCTCCTGGCGGGACTTAGCCGCGGGGATCAAGTGCGAGCTCTGTCCACATCCCAGGAGGCTCCTGGCCCACCACCCTCCCTAAGGACCACCGGCTCCTTGTCCCCGAGCGTCACACTCGAGGGTCTGCAGAACGCATCGGCCCATCACGGTATCTGAGACTTGACTTCACCCCATTAGCTCCGCGCTCACCACTCTCCGCTGGGCTTCTCCTTTGTTTGCTGACTGTCTCTCTCCGCCAGAGCGATGTCTCCGTGAGGGCAGGGGCCTTGTCCTATTCCTTGCTGCACCTCTAGGACCTGCCTCAGTCCCTGGGGCCCAGCAGGTGCTCAGAGAAACGTTTGCTGCTTGGACTAGTGATGAACACATGCGTGAGTGCAGAGGCAAGTCCCTGCTGGGGACACGGCCTTGCCCTCCCCACTCCTGCCGCAAGCCAGGGCTGCAGTCCTCGTGGACCGTTACTGACGCCGGGCACACCGAGACCCAGAGCAACGTGGTGGGTGGGCCACCAGAGCTGGTGAGCCCCCACCATAGACAGATGGCCCCCGGACATTGCCCCTGGCTCCCTTCCAGGCCTGCCTGGCCCTGTGTCCCCGAGGACGCTGCATTGCAGGGACATCCCTGGCTGTCCCGCCCCTGGTGTCCCATGGGGGGTGGCTGACCCAGCCACCGTCAGAAGCAGGGCAGAGGCCTGAGTTGGGGGGTGATGAATGCTGCTCTTGCATCCCCCAACCTTGCCGGTGCCTCTGTAAGGGACCCTCACCATCTCCCCCCCGTCCTGCATGCCTGGGCCTTCTCTTTCCTGTGAGGACCTTGACTGGTCAAGATGGTTTGAAGATTGCACCCAGGCCATGGCTGACCCTTCAAGGCCTGGGCGGGCACTCTCTTCTCTCTACAGCTGCTCAAAGGCGAGGCAGTGGGGAGGCTGCCCAGGGGCTCGGTGAGGACCCCCAGTGGGAGGGTGTGGGGCAGTGGCCTCCATCTGGAGCCGAGCACCCTGCTTGGGGATACTTCCGTCTCTGCAGATGGTAGCCCTAAATCCCCCGTGCGCACCTGAGCTCCCAGCTGGGGTGCTTCAGCCGCTGTCAGAGCAAATCCTTCCTGCACGTTTACCTGGTTGCAGGGGTGGGGAGGCCGGGGCGTGTGGGAGTGTGTGTCCCCGCAGAGGGGCTCTTCTGGGGCACAGCCCCTAGCACCGTAATCTGGGGATTTTCCTGGTGTGCTGTTCTTAATAGATGTTATTACCGTCTGGAGTCTGATATTCCGGCAATTACCTTCCTAGGGTTCATCCTGTGCCCTAATAATGCCATTAGGGGCTCGACGTGAGAGTCTGAAAATAGTGATTACTTCTAGTGCGTGCCGTTCCAACTTGAGCAATCCTGACTTCAGTCGCTGGGTCCGGGAGTGAGGGCGGCGGCTCTGGGACTCCTGCTGGAGCTCTGACGTGTGGCCGGGAAGGAGCTGGCCGGGCCTCCGCTGGGAGAGGCGGTGTCCAAGCAGACCCGAGCCCAAGCCGCCTGAGACAGAGCAGTGTCTGGCCGGGCCGGGGCTGCTGTGTGCCGGCTTCCCCCCGGCGTCTACAATGGCTGCACCCGGGCCCCGCGTGTCACCTTCGCGGGGCTGCTTTTCTGGCCCCGGGCTGTGGGATGGGCACAACTGGACTGTCTCCTTCAAATCGGAGGTGCGTATTACTGAGGGAGAGGCCAGTCCGTCATGGCTGCATGACTTCAGGGCCACAGCATTCTGGAAAAGTCCAGTCTCCGGAGACGGTAAGACCAAGGCAGTCAGGGGTTGGCAGGGGCAGTGGTGGACGGGAGGGGCACAGAGGACTTCCAAGGCAGGGAACTGTTCCGAACTCTACAATGATGGGTGCGTGTCCCCACACACTTGTGCAGACCCACACGCGGCTCCACACCGAGAGTGACCCCAGCGTCACTGCTGGCTCTGGGGGAAGACGATGCTTGGCTGCAGGCTGGTGGACGGTCACAAACGCGCCCTCTGTGGGTGCCGATAACGGGACAGGCTGTGTGCCAGCGGGGGCCGGGGTCATGCGGGACAGCTCAGATGGGCTCTGAACTTCGGACTGCCCTAAAAAATAAGGTCTATGAAGGAAGAAAACTACCTTGTCAGGGATGAATGAGGCCTGCGTGAGACGGGCGCGTCTCAGATACGCCATCGGTGAGTCTCCAAGGCGGCAGCCACGGGCAGCTGGGCTCAGGAATCGCGACGCGAGGCCATGGTGCCAGCTGGAGGCAGGAGGGGTGGGGCCGTGGACCCCGTTGTCTGTCAGGAAGCTAACGGCTCGGGGCCAGCGGTGATGCTCCGACCTGCCGGGCGGGGAGGGGTGGGGGTGAGGAGGGACGTCCCCCCCAGTCTCTCTCCCTCCACCGTGCTCTGCACCAGGGTGACAGGCTGCAGAAGGGAGTCCCCAGGGGCCATGGCAGTTGGCGGCTCTCAGAATGGGGAGCTGGTGTGGAATCTTTGTTAGTGGCTTGGACATACATCTTTTAAATTATAAATCGATAAATAGTTAATTCAATAATAGAACTCTCTTGAATATTTCATGCGCCCCGCGTACCGCGGAGCTCAGCCTGGATGCTGATGGAGCAGCAGAGGCAAAGGGATTCAAGGCAAACTTCCCCTGAGCTCCCATTAGCAGCGGCAGACGCAGTGGGGAGCAGGCACGTGTCCCCTCCGCTCACCTGGGACCCCGCCGGCATTTCTATGGTGCCCAGGACGTGACCCGCGGGAGGCCTGGGCATCGTCCCTCGTGAACCACGCTGCTCAGAGGAGAGACTGAGGTTTGACGAAAATGAGGTGTTTGGGGAGTTCGTGTCCCCCAGATTTATCTGTTGAAGCGCCAGCTCCCGGGCTGTGGTGGTTCCTGCATCTTTGAAGGGGAGACGAAGGCACCCGAGATCAGATGGGGGCCCCTGATTCCATCTGACTGGTGTCCTCTAAGAAGAGGAGGTTAGGGCACAGACACACTCAGAGGGACGGCGGTACGAGGACACGGACACGGCGGGAGGATGGAGGCCTCGGGGAAACTGCCCACACCTGCATCTTAGACCCCAGCCTGCAGGGCTGTGTAAGCGCGTGGCGTGTGCGCTGACTGGTCTGCAGGGCTGTGTTGTAGCCGCCCCGGTGCACGGACACAGGAGGCGACTGCGCGCCCGTCTCCGACCCTGCACTGTCCGTGATGGCTCGGCTCCCTCCCTTTTGGACACCAGGCAGGAGACCAGCCCCAGGCCCAGCAGAGGGGAGCTTGCTGCCACCACGATGGCCCCGGCGCCCGTGGAGTCTTGCCCCTGGGGATCGGTGGAGAGACCCAGAGTTTCCGTTCCTGTCCCTCCACATCATTCCCAGGTGTTGGCTCTGCCAAGGGCAACGTGTGGCCACAGGGAGGCAGAAAACCAATGTTGGTGTCGGGCTCATCTGTGCGGAACCGCGTTCCCGTCTGTCCCTGCCCAAGCCATGTGGCTTGGGTCCACTGGGAGCCTCAGGCTCCTCGTCACCCTCTCACGTGCGGGTGTGTGGGCAGAAGCCTCAGAATGCCCCTGCCGCCACGGCTGTCGGGGCGTCTGCAGCCTGGGCCATGGTCTAGGAGTGGGCTCTGGCCAGGAGCAGTAGGACCCCGTGTGCCCGTCTGGTGCCTGGCCCCCGTGTAAGTCCTGCTGCCAGCCTGGGCCTGCGGACCCGCGCTTTGCCCTGAGCGGGTCCCGCCACTGTCAGGGGAGGCTGCTGGGGGCACGGCCCCCAGGGTCGAGGCATTGGCGGGTTTTCTAGACGGTCAGAGGACCTGGGTCATGGCCGCGTGTACAGGACACCTTGTCTGGAGCTGTCTGGTCACACACTCACTTACTGCCTGTGTCCCCGCCAAGCTCAGAGGCCCACGGGGCCGGGGGGCTGGCCGGCGCCTGAACGTGGCGGGAGTCGAGGGCCGCGTGTCACGTCAGAGGCGGATGCCGTGGAGCAGGCCTGATGGTGGGGGGATCGTGCCCGATGTTTGGTTTTTTGTCTAGTCAACCTTTCTGGCAACCAGTCTTTGTGGATTCTCCGCCCACATGGTGGGGTGGGGCTGAGGAAGCTCCTGGCTCAGTGCAGGGCCCCCACCAGCTAGCAGGCCCCCTGAGCTGACTCTGGCCGCTGGGGGGGATGGGAAAGGAGTGACACATGGGGGCTTCTGGTGAGTGGAGCAGACCCTGGCCTCGCACGCTGGCCCCAGGTGGCCTCAGGTGGGCCTGCAGCCTACTGCCCAGGCCTGGTGGGTCACTCTGGGCTTGGGCTGCTGATGTGGAGAAGCGAGGCCCCCCCTTGCTGTGGGACATGGGGTGGAGGGTCATCAATCCAGGCGGGGGAGGGGGGATCGTCAGCCCCGGACTCCCAAACCCCTCGCTGGGCCCGTCACACCTGCCTATGCATCCCTCTCCTGCCTGACCGCTCCCCTCCCCTCCACCCCCTGGAAAACTCAAAAAGGACGTGGCCCCCGGGCTCCAGGACACTTGACCTCAGGAAGCACTCCCTGGGGAGCTGAGCTGGTGAGGTATTCAGTAGGCGTCTCTGGAGCGCTCTGGACCAGGGGACACTCAGTGCTGAGTGTTCAGGCGGTGGCAGCGTTAGGCGCCTTTGACTTGGGTTGTGGTGTCTGTCCCGAGGCTTGCAGGGGTGGGGATGCTGAGGGTGAGGGTCTCTGAGGCAGTCTGATTCCCCAGGGCCCCACAAGTCCGGTCCTGCCAAACTACCCTGAGGTGGGCTCAGCCCCTGGCCCGCATGGCCAGCGTGGGCTTGGGTGTGCAGGGAGAGCGTGGGGGGATGAGAGGTGGGTGCGCGGGTGAGCGCTGCAGGCCGAGAGGGCAGGCACCGCCCTCTGAGACGGACAGACGGACTTGGGATCCACGGCACTTACTCTGTGCCCTCAGGGCCAAGGAACGTGACTGCGACAGCCCACGGCAGCCCCACCCCCGCACAGGTGGCCTCGGAGCAGACGAGGCGCTGTGTCGCCTCCGTGCGCCGCTGTCCCTACGCAGCCCTGCCTCCCGGCCTGTTAGCTCTGCTGCCAGCGTTGTGACACTGACAGTAGATTAATGTCTCTTTAATCAGCCAAAATGAACACGGCACGCTGCTGACAGTCCAATTTTCTGCTAACAGATTGTAGCCTTGCGAAACCCGGCGCTCAGCTGACTTTTATTTCTGCCAGAGATAATTCAGCATGGGAGGACCAGCCACCGTCAGCCCATCCGCCGCCTCGCCATTCAATAAATCTTGCCACCGAGGCGTTTCTTACCCACCTGTCAGGCGCCGGCTGCCGGGGACGATCGAGAGTCCGCAGGCCGGTGGCATTTAGAGGCTGTGGCGGAGCCGGGAGGCCCGCCGTCTCTGCCCTCCGCGCTGGGCCTTTTCCCGCGGGGGGTTGTGCTGCTGAGTATGTCAGAGCCCACGGGCCTGGGGGTGTGTGTGTGCGTGTGAGCCTGTGTGCATGACCTGTGTGTCCGTGTGCACGTGAGTGTGTGTTATAACAGTGTACTCTCGAGTGTGCAGTGTGAGTGTGCACGACCTGTGTGTCTGTGTGCACGTGAGTGTGTGCGTGTGTTACAACAGTGTACTCTCAAGTGTGCAGTGTGAGTGTGCACGACCTGTGTGTCCGTGTGCACGTGAGTGTGTGTGCTATAACAGTGTACTCTCGAGTGTGCAGTGTGAGTGTGCACGCCCTGTGTGTCCGTGTGCACGTGAGTGTGTGCGTGTGTGTTACAACAGTGTACTCTCGAGTGTGCAATGTGAGTGTGCGTGACCTGTGTGTCCGTGTGCACGTGAGTGTGTAAGTGACTTGTGTCAGTATGCAAGTGGATATTGGCGTGTGCGAGAATGTGTTATGTGCGTGCGTGTCCGTACACTCTAGCATGCGTGTGAGCACGTGCAGATACCTGCATGTCCGAGTGTATGTGAGTGTGTGAAAGTGCGTGTGATGTGTGTGTCAGTATGCAAGCAGGTGTTTGTGTGTGTGCATTGGTGTGGACCTCAGCGTGTGCACGTGTGTGTCGTTGTGTACCCAGGTCTGTGCATGTGTGTGTATGCATGTGCACACATGTGGGGGGCTAGGTCATCACAGGTTTTGCGTGGCTCTCCAGCCACCTTTCCCAGGCTGTCACCTCCCGTTCCCGTTTTCCTCGCGAGGTGCGGAGAGCAGCCCACCTGCTCCAAGAGGAGAGCCCGGGGACGCGGAAGGTGATGCTGGGCGCACAGCTGGGCGGGGCATCCTACGGATGATGGACTCCTCAGGGGCATTCCGGGTGCTTCCAGGAGGCTCTTCCCGGCGGTGGCTTTCAGACTGTGCCTCCAAATGAGACCACGTCGCCGGTGTGGCCCCTCGCACCTGCCTGTTGCTCCCCTCAGGGTGGCCCGGGCTCACGCAGCCTGCTGGCGGCCCTTCCTCCGAAGGCCCGACCCAGACGCTGCACCCCACCGGGCTTTGCCTCGGGACCTGGCTCCTGGGGGGTCCGCGGGCAGCCGGGGCCTCTGCCTCCCTCTGGTCCTCCCCAGCATCCGAGTCCTGACACCTGCTGCCTTTGCCCTGCTGGTGGGGGGCAGGGCGGGGAGGTCCGGGGCTGGGCCCAGGCCTGAGGCGCGGAGAGCCCTTTGAGGGGTCTGGCTCCACGGAGGGACTCAGTGAGCTTCCCTTTGGATCATTGCCACCACCACAAATTCTTTCTTTAAAAAAATTCGAAATGATTGAGCATGAGACACAGTCATTAGGGGCCATGCTTCCAGCGGCTCTCAGCGGGGAGACGCGTCTGCCACCTCTGAGCCCTGGGCCTCTGTCCTTCCCGCCTGGAAGAGCCCTGAGTCCATGCTTGGACCTGCCTGGAGATGGCCCAGCGCTCTGCCTGAATGGGGGGTGGGGGGCGTCCACGGTCACTCCTCGCCCCTCGCGCCAGCTTCTGTTCCTCCAGGGCCGAGAACGCGGAGGTGTCCCACCCGCTGTTCCACGGGTCACTGCCCACCCCCCAGTGCTTGCTGGACCTCCACTGGCCGAGCCAACGGGGTGGGGGGGGCAGGACTGCTGGGGTGCCCAGCTGCCTCCCCGAACGCTGTGGATGGGCGGCTTCGTTCATTCGCGTGGCAGACACGTGTGCCAGTGTCTCTGACCAGGTCAGGGTCCTGGATATGCTCTCAGCCTGGCAGGGAGACAACACAGCAGAAGTGACCTCCCCGCAAACTGTCACATGCAGGGCTGCGCAATGCGGGCAGGAAAGGCCAGTAGGTGGGACTCAGATCATGACTGTCCTTCTTGTGTCCCAGGCAGACGTCACGCATCAAACGCAGTGCTGCTTTTTCTCAGAAGAGCAACACGGTTCGCTGCTCCGCGGTGGATCCGCCAGAGAACCCGGCCGTGTGCTGTCCTTCCTGCTGGGCCGCCCTCCCTCCCTCAGGAGCCCGGAGCCGCGTGCCCCCACTCTGCCTCCTCTGCCCGGCCAGGCCCTGGGTCCCCGTGGGCAGGCGTGCCACGGTCGAGCCCAAACCTTGGTGTGCGGCATTCACCATGTCCACCTGCCCACTGGCCAGCTGATAGCAGTGCCGTATCACACCGGGCCCGCCACAGCCCGCCCCCCGCCGGAGATGGGGCCTCTCCCCCCAGAGGGGTCGTGGGCCTTGCTAAGGTCACGCAGCTTGCACCTGTGACTGTGTGCTGAGGGCCAGGGACAAGGGACCTGGTGACAGCCTTTCTGGCCTACTCCTGCCCTGAGCTCCTGGAGGATGGGAGGGCACCCCGCTCACCCCTGTGTGGACACAGATTTCTGCCTCTGATGTTATGGGTCAGCAGGTCTCAGGGCCTGTTTTCAGAGCTGGTCCAGTCTCGCTCTCTGCCACCAATGGGAACTGAGCTGCCTCTGCCCATGGGCCGGTCTGATGGCAGGCCCCACTTGGGGAGTCCCAGGGTAGAACAGCTTCACCTGGGCTTGCTGGGGCTGGACCAGGGACGAGAAAAGCCGGGGTCCCCTGGCCCATGGCACTCTGGCTTCAGAGCCAGCTCTCGGGGACACCTGATGCCACAGCCTCCTGGCACCGCCGCCCTCCTCAGAAAGGGGCTTGGCAAACCCTGCCTGCAGGGCCCCGAAGGGACAGGACTGGCAGGATTTCATACGATGACACAGGAGCTGGCTGACCCCTGGCCTGGAGGGTGAGGGCAGGGAGAGGTAGCTAAACCATCAGTGGGACTGGACCAGGGGCAACCCCAGCTGGGGGCGGTGACAACCCTCAGTTCGTGTGCCCCTCTGTCACCTTCATGGGCTCCCACGGGATGGGACCTTCCAGAAGCCAAAGGATGCAGGTGCCACGGCTGCTGTCCACAGCAGGTGGGAGCAGGGGCAGCCAGAGCACAGGTCTGAGGGGCAGAGGGGCAGATGTGGCCCGTGGGGAGGGCGGCTCCTGGAGGACCCCGGGCCTGCTCCTGATGGCCTGCTCCTGATGGACTCTGGGCCTCCCTCTGCCCCCGGTACGATCTCCCTCTGGCCTCCTGCCCTGCATCTGCCCTGCTAGGGGAGGGTCAGGGTGGGACACCGGGGCTGTCCTCCTTCTGGGTCAGCAAAGCCTCTTGTCCTCTCCTTGTCCACGAACGCCCACCTCCGTGGAGTCTCTCTGAGACCCTAAGTGGATGATTCCAGCATCGACGGGCCTCTCCCCCCCACGCAGGTACTTGAGTGGCCCCTGGGGTGGCCGGGCAGGGGCGATGCTACAGCCCACTTTTTGTGGCCTGTGGATTTATTCCCGGAACAAGGTGATGCTTCTGACGGGGACTACACCGGCCCGGCTCTGAGCAGGGTGGAGAGGCGGGGCCGTGGGGCCTACGGGGTCCTGGATGTGGCCGTGGCTGGGCCTGGGGCAGGAGGGCCTTTCCAGGAAGGTCTGTGGGCCATGCCAGACCACATGAGGGTGGGGGGCAGCCTGGAGGGGGTGGCGCGGTGTGGGGACCGAAACAGAACACACAGTCGTCCTCACTTATTCTCTGGTCCCCAAGTACCTGAGTCACCAACTGGACACACCTTGGTCGGGAAGGGACACACCAGGTCTGCTCTGGGATGTCTCCGCTGCATTTGGGTCCTTGGCGGCCCCGTCAGGTTCCCGGTTTGGGAACCGCCGAAAGGGGCACACCAGGTTTTTTAGGAGATGACGAGCGTTAAGGACACAGCCAGCACTCGCACTCACAGCCGGCCCCTCAGATGACTCGGTCTCTGGGACAAGACTTTGTGCAGCGTCACGCAATCCTCGGGAGCACGCGAGTGGCAGAGGTGACATTCCGGCTTCCCGTGAGGGGGCGAGATACCGCGATTTGTGATCAAAGTGCCTGTTCATTCTTCTTACATAAAAACCTTACTTTGCTCTGGCCTCCTAAGGGGCTCTAACCCCCAAAGTAATCTCAAGACATGTGTGCATCATATTTAAACGACCCCGAGCCCTCTGGCTTGAGGGGGTCCTGCGGGCCAGCCCTGGGCTCCACCGCAGAGGCTCAGAGCTGCCTGCAACCTTGGAGGCCTTCCTGGGGCCTGAGCAGCAGCGGCTGCAGAGGCTGGGGCCCGTGTGCCCCCAGATTCATGTATCTGCAGGCATGTGTGCACACACTCACTCATGATCAGCACACACCCAGACACACAGATGCACACGGACATGCCCACACACACATGTGTTTATACACGCAACACGGAGTTGTGAACCTGCACAGAACACGGATACGCACATAACCACACGTGCACACAAGGACCATCTCGAGGACCTCACCCAGGACCCAAGGCCCCTCCAGCCCTCTGACTGATCATGGTCATGGGGCTCTCTGGTGCCATGTGCCACGGGCCCCACACATGGTGTGTCCCTGGATGTGCGAGACTGCAGGTCTGCACATGTGTGTGTAAATGCAGAGTGCAGGGAGAACCACACCAGTGCTTGTCTGTATGGCACTGCCGCTACGGGCGTGCACGCACGCGGCTCACTGTCATGCACCTGCTGTGTCACTTACACACGTCCTCATCCAGACTTGCGCTCAGGTGCCCGGGCATGGGGCCAAGGCCAGGGGCCACTCCAGGCTGGGGGCAGCTGCCCAGGGCCCTCCGGGCCTGCATCTCCTCCACTGCCCCAGTTCTGAGTCACCAAGGACACGGGCAGCCTCCCCGGCCACCCCCTGGCTCTGCTGTGGCTGCCCCAGAACCGGGGGTCAGGGGTCTGGTCCCCACGGAGGGTCCTGACCCCCGAGGGCCGCCCCACCCCCGCGGCTGCAACTCGGCTGACAGGCTGGCATTTCCCCTCCTGTTCGCTCTTTCTTCTCCCTGACAGGTCGACAAGCACAGCCGTGTTCCTGACAGACGGAAATATCAGACCCCAAGTACCGGGACAAAGCTGGCTTTAAACTTTAACGAGTGGCCGTAATGGAAATAAAATGTAAAACTCGCCTTCAAATGTGGGGTTTCTGTTTTATCAGAGAAAAAGTGCCCTAAATAATAAATAAACTATGTGTTTCGGTCCGTTTACATGCGTGAATATTTAAGACATGCAAAAATGTGGAAGATGCATTTTCTGGGAACAGAAGGAAACACTTATTTAACTCCAAAAATGAATAAATAAAGGACGGTAGCAGGCAGGAGACGGGGAACACAGAGCAGACGCCTCTTTGGCGTGGGCGGTGGGGCGCTGCTCTGGGGATTGGCCGCCTGGCACGCGCTGTCTCCCCGCCAGCTGCTCCCCGAGCCCCAGCTCCCCTGCTCACGGTCTGCTCGTCTGCGGGCCCCAAACTCTTGCTGGTCCTGCCTCTCTCTCTCCTGACCTTCCTTGTTGCATGAACACCCGCACCCCTGGCTCAGGGCCTACTGTGCCCTGAGGCCGCGTGAGTTCCCCGGACGCCAAAAGAGAAACAAAGTCCCGCAAACCAGGGGCTTCAGACAGCAGAAGTGGACTCCCTCTTGGGCTGCAGGCCACAAGTCCAAAATCCGGGCGTCGGCCCCTCCGGAGGCTCAGGGAGGTTCCCTCCCACCTCTGCCTCCTCCGGGGGGCTCCAGGCGTCCCTCCAACCTCTGCTCCGCAGTCACGTGGCCGCCTTCTTCCTGTGTCTCCTCCTCTTCCAGGTCCCGGGCTGTTGGATGGGGACCCGCCCTCATGCCCCGAGTCTACCCATCTGCAAAGACCCTACCTCCAAATAAAGCCACATTCACAGGTAGGAGGGGTGAGGACCCACCCTGGAGATTTCCGGGGCCTTTTCTGGGCAGGGTCCCTCTGCCTGCGGGTGGGCTGGGGGACAGAGAGCTGAGGTCCTCCACGGGGTTCTGCTGGGGATGCCCGGGCCTCCACCTCCCCCACCGCCCCCGTCATCCACGGGGCTTCTGGAATTGACCAGCGGTTGTTGTCCCTCGGACACCTGGCGTTCTGCACGTCCGAGTCTGGAGGAGAAGCGTGGGCTCTGAGGACACGTGGGAACCAGTTTTCAACCCCCTGGTAGGCCCCGGAGTGCGTTGGCCATGTTCACGGGGTGGAGGCATGGGGCCCCTGCTCAGGGCCCTGTACCAGCCCCACAAGCACTCTGACCAAGTGTCCGCGTGGATGCCCGTCTCTGCACCTGTGCTTCGTGGCGCCCCAGGGCCCGTGTGCGCTCCAGGGGGGACACCAGGCAGGGCCGGAAGCACTTCCAGGAGGGGCTGGCCTGCAGGGTCGCCATGCTAACCACCTGCCCCTTCCTCATCACGCAGCCGCGGCCCCCGAGCCCCAGCACGCCAGCGGCCACGTCCTTGGTTACAGGGAAAGCAGGCTGGCGAACGGGACCCATTCTCTGAAATTCAGGTGGGTTCTGTGAAATCCTCTGTAGAACTTCCGAAAGGTTTGAGGAGGAGGTGGTATCTTCCGGGGCCCAGTGTGGCCCCTGTGCCCCCGGGGAGTGACAATCCCGCTGCCCGGTAAGCAGCTTCCCTGTAGACGCTGGTGCTTTGGTCTTGTGTGGTTCCCGCGGCCTGTCCCTGTCCCGCAGAAGAGGGAGCAGCTCCGCGGGGCCGGGCAGGAGGGCAGAGCCAGGACGGAGAGCCGGTCAGGCCCAGGTCTGTGCCCGGGGCCAGCAGGGCCCAGTTACCAGGCAATCTGCTCTGCTCCATGACCCCGCAATCCTGGAAACCCACTATTGCTTTTAATGATAATTCCTTCTGCTCACTCACCTGGGAGTTTCCAGAGTCACCAGTCAATTATTCATCGCCTCGCCCTCCCGGGATGGAGAGGCGGCAGAAAGGCTCCCAGTCTCAGAGGGCTTTCTGATGTCGGCGCATTAAATTTTAAACTCTGGCACGTTCGTGGCCGGCCCCTTTCAGATATCAGGAAGGTCAGGCCAAAGGGACTGTGGGCTCTCGAGCCTTTGTGGCGAGGACTCCAGGCTCCTGGGGGGAAGAAGGTTCCAGAGCTGTGAGCACACGGGTCAGCTAGAGAGAGAGCTCCCCACAGGCCGGGGCGTGCTGTCCTTGGGATTATCACGTCTGTTCCCCTCCCCTCAGAGGGAGTCGGTAGAGAGCAGCCCAAGGGACAGCAGCGGCCAGCTCGCCAGTGGGGAAGCCGAGGTGTGGTTCCTTTAGAAAGTCCCTGGGGGCCCAGGAGGAGCGTTTGCGGAGCTCCTGTCCCCGCTTGCGGGCAGCGAGGCTGACGTTCCTCCGCGGTTCTGCGTGCAGACAGACGGAAGGCTCCCGGGACGGCGGCTGCGGCCGGCCCAGCCCGTTCTCATTACGGCCGGATAGCAGCCCGTGAAATTCTAACACTAACAACATCATTTCTTTCAGCAGCATCGCGGCAGAATGGCTGTACAATGGTGTTTTACGCGCTGCATGTGCGCCGTAAATATTTCCATAAAAACATGCATTAAAATATAAAAGTGGGCCCCTGAATATCAGAAGCTGGGAGGGAGAAAACCCACAGCAAAGCCATGTGGCGGCCTGCTTGGCGGGAGCAGCTGTGGCAGGGGCCGCCCTGTGGGTGGGGGAGGCTGAGCGGCACCCCTTCCCCTCCCTTGCGCCGAGCGCCCCCACCCCCCGCCCGGCCTCAGCTCTGCCCGGAGGCTGCGTCCACCCCTCCCAGGGGCCGCCCCTCTGGACCCACACCAGGGGCTGGGGTGGGGGGTCCTGCCCAGCCTCTGCTCGTAGCTGCCCCTCCTCGGCCCCGCCCCTCCTCGGCCCCCACCCACATACTCCCCAGGTGAACCCTTCCCAGCCAAGCCCCCTCAAGGTGGACCCGTGTGGCAGGGCCAGGGCTCCCCAGACCACGCTTTCTCACGCATGGGCCCTTCTCAGAGCCCGGGCCCCGACGCAGAGCAGGATGGTCAGTGCGTCTCACTGACTCACCCACAGAGAAGTGAAGCAACTTGCCTAGGGTCACACAGCCGGGAAGGGGGGAGCTGGAATTTGAACCCAGCCATCTGGCTGGCTCTGGACCCCTAAGGTCTCTGAGGACCCTGGATGGCCGGAGGCCCCTCCTCTCTGGCCGTGCTGACTCAGGGCCGCACCACGATCGTTATCGCTGCCCCTGCAAGGATCTCGGGCCCAGGACGTGGGACGTGGCTGCAGGTCCAGTGCTCAGGTCTCCCAACAACTGGACACTTCCATACGGCCACCTGGGCAGAGCCCCCACACCCACAGCCTCATGCGGGGTTCCGGCCTCCCCTCCCACCACGAGAGTGCCAACCTGCCCCACGCACTCCCCCTTCTGGCCCGGGATGGAGCCCCTGGCATAGCCTCTGAGACCCCCGCTCGGGCTGCAACCCTCCCTGTCTCTTCCCAGCCAGGGCTGCTGCTGGAGACCCAGCCTGTGACGGAGGCTCTGCCCCTGCCCCCTCCTTTCTGTCTGGAGTTCCAGGACACTTCCCTGTGCGTCCCTGGAGGCCACGCTCACAAGCTCACTGTGGACAAAGTTAGGTGCCTATTTGAGGTGACAAGGGGGAGGTGGCTGGAGGACGGGCAGCTGGACCCCTGCCCCCAGGGCCCTGACGTGCATGGCCTGGAGAGCGGAGGACAAGGGTTTTTCTGCTGGAGCCCAGCCGGGAGCAGGATAGCGTGGCATCCAGGCCAGGGCTGGGGGAGCAGAGCTGTGTCCTGAGAGACCAAGCCTCGGAGGGACAGTGTTGCAGGGACGCCCACAGGGTGTGCCAACGTCCCCGAGTTCCTGGAGACAACAACAGCTGAACCCCACTTGGAAGAGAGGTCAGATAGAAGACAGAAGTAGGATAGCAGGAGGTGCACCCCTGGAGCCCCTGGCTCCCAGTTCCGCTGGCCGCGGGAAATTCCACCCCAGCCTCGCAGCAGAGCGATGGGATCCCTGATGCTTGGGGGAGCGTCCCCACACCCCAGATCTCACGGGGAGCAGAGCTGAGCTCCCAGCTGCAGACCGCGAAGCAAAGGTGGGAAAAAAGCCGGCTCTGTGCCGGCCGCCCGTCCCCCAGATCGCGCGCCCAGGAAGCCTCGTGCCCGGAGCCCCCTGGTGGTGAGTGGCCGCCACTGCAAGCGGGCTGTCCTGTGCAGGACCCCCGGCTCAGGTCCACCGACCTCTAACCCCCCGGGGTCTGCCTTCCTGACATCCGGACACCTGAGTCTGTGGCTTATGGGGCTCCAGGCAGGACGGCCGGACTTAGCAAATAAGAATCCGGGAAACCAGCTAATTGTGACCGCAGATCAACAAGTGGTTCCGTGTGTAAGTCTGTGCGAGGCAGCATTCAGGACGCCCCTGGAAGGCAGTCGCGGCTGGCAGGAACCTCAGTGACTGGCCGTCCTGGGCCTCAGCTGGCCGCGGCCTGGAGGGTGTGTGTTCCGGGCCGGAACAGCGCTGGAGACTCTGAGCCCGGGCGGGAGCCGTCCTCCCGGATCAAGGCCCTGGGTGGGGGCAGGTAGTGGCCATCTGCCCCAGAGCTGGTGCAAGTTCTCTGGGCAGGGGCGCGGCACACGTGCGGCTCTGCCTTCACGGGCACGGAGGCCGGAGCAGCCACGTCTGGTCCCACGCATGTTTCAGTGCTTTCCAGGACACTCACGGTCCGTGCAACCGTCACCACAGTATGCGACCGTGTTCATCACCTCAGAAAGAAACCCACTCCCCTCGCCCCTGCACTCCGGTGCCTGCACCCACAGACCCACGGAGGGATTTATTCCCTGGGCGTGTCTTGGAGCTGGAATCGCACGGTGCGCGGCCTTGGGGGCCTACCTTCCCTCACTGAACATCCTTGTCTTGTGTTTCCTCCAGGCCGGAGCGTGTGTCCTGCTGTCCTTCCTCTCCGGGGTGAGGCGCAGCCCACCGCACAGCCTACCACACAGCCCACCGCACGGACCCACCATGACTTACCTGTTTGTTTGCGGCCCCACGTTCGGGCGCTCCCACTCTGTGGCTTCCGTGGGAGGCGCTGCTGTGTGGGGTCCTTGCCCAGGCCAGGCTCTCCTGCGCACGGGACCTCGCCTGCGGCCCTGTGCCCCACACACGAGCCCGAGCTGTCCCGCCCCAGCTACGCGGAAGCCTCTGGGCGCCTCGCGGTAGCTGGGGGAGCCGGACCTCCGGGAGCTCCCCGGGAATGCGAGTCGGCTTCCAGCTCAGTTCCTGTCTCCGGCCTGGCCACGGGGCCGCAGTGGGGTTGGCTGTGGTCTCCCGGGGAGGCCCCAGCCCCTTCCTCCACTTGGCCAAGCCCTCGGGACGGCTGGCTCGCAGCAGCTTCTCTGAGGTGCGTCACCCTTCCTGGCTCTGGAGTCCGAGGGCCACCGAGTTCTGTGTCCCTGCGGTGGCTGGTGACCAGGGCTCTGGAATGCAGTGCTGAGTGTGGAGGCTGCCAGCCTCTCATCACTATGTGGTCCAGGGCTGGGGGCTGGGTTCACCGAGCACAGGGTGACGACGGGACCCTCCGCACGGGGAATGGCAGAGAAGGTCTCATGTTGTTCTCTCTGCCCCAGGCCCCCGTGAGCTGGGCTCGGAGGACTCCAAGCAGGCCCCTCGTCGGCGGTGACAGACCGTCAGGACCCCCAGGGCTCAGGTGTCCCTGGAGGTCAGCATTGTCCTCAAGGATGGGCTCCTTCTCTCTCCTTTCTCTGCCAGGGGGGCTCAGCAGCTGGGCAAGGGGACCAAGGAGGAGGGTGAGGACGCACGTTCTGGGAGGGCTTGGTGCCCCCACCCAGGGGCCAGCCCCACTCAGTACGTGCCTTCCCTCTGCCCCCTGCCCCAGCCCCTCACACCCTGGGTGTCCGCCTGGCCTGGCTGCAGCGTGCCCACTGGTGGGCAGCGTTCCCGGACACGGCCTCCCCAACATACACATGCCAGGCCAGAAGGAAAAGTGTCCCTTCCAAGGTTCAAAGCTCAAACTGTTCCCCACCTGGGTGCCCACGAGCGACCCAGGGGCCTGAGGCCCCAAACCAATGCCAAGAAGAGTGTGGTCGGCAGGAGAGAGATGCTGGGAGTGTGAGCACGGGGCTTCACGGCAGAAGAGACTTTGCAGATGGGGCTGTGGTAAATGTGTGGAGACCGGGAATCACCGGGTACCTGGGTGGGTCTGTTATCATCACTCAAGAGGGAGCCGGGGGTCACGGGAGGACGTGTGGCCGTGGAAGCAGGGGTCAGAGTGACAAGGGTATGAGCCAGGGAGTGCAGGCGCCTCCAGACCCTGGGCACGGTGAGGCCACACGTTCTCCCCGAGCCTCTGGAAGGAGCTCAGGGAGGTCCCACCTCGAGGACTGGTCCCCGTCCGGCTGAGGACCGTCAGCACTGGGTGAGTCCTGGCCCATCTTCCTGCAGCCATATGGCCCAGGGCACCACGATTCTCTCCTCTGGGCCTCGTTCCTCAGCTGCCAACAAGGTGACCGTCGTCCCCACCGAGCGGAGGAGGGACAAGACATCCTGAGGGCCCCGGATCCTCCCATCCAGCCAGGAGTCTGTGTTTTTAAGGTAAGAAAAGTTCCATGGGCCTTCTCTGTATATGATGTAGTATGGTTTTTACCATTTACAGGATTATTCATGTGCTTCTTTGCTGGGGCAATTAATGGCTAGACGGTGTTACAAGTGGGAGTCTGGGATCATATCTGTGCTTGGAAATCTCTCGTGGAACCATGGCTCACGCGCACCCCCTTTCCTTGGGGGGAGGCGTGAGGAGCTGCATTTGTTTGCAGCGGACCCTGCACCCCTCTGCAGCAGGCTTCGTGGAGCCCGTGTCCGGGCACGACCCCATCGGTAGGGGGAGGGAATCCGTGGAATGGTCCAGCTGCTGCTCCCAGGGGACCCCACATGGCTGCAGGAAGGAGGGCTGGACGCCCCACCTTTGGGTGTGGGAAACGGAGCGAGCCTCCTCGTGGCAGTGGGTGGGGGGCAGGGGCTGGGGTCTCAGGCAGGAGACTCTCTTGTAAGATTTTCCACTGGAGCGTCTTGCCTGGAGCGTCTCCGATGTCTGAGGGGCGTGCACCAGGACGGGCCTCAGACAGTGGGCGGGCTTGTGTCTTTTGGGTATTTTTTCTGCTGGGAAGAATAGGGCAGGAGTTGGCCTCAGAGCGGCCCCTCTGTCCGGGGGCCATGGCACATCCTGGGGACAGGCAGTGCCTGGCATGTGATCCAGGCCACGGGGATGTGGGCTTCCAGCCGGACCCCCGACAGCCTGCCCTTCCTGACGCTCGCAGAGGGAAAGTTATGTCTTTCTTTTATTGTATCATTTCAGCCTCGACGGCAGCTCGTCCAGGGAAGAGCGGGAAGTGAGGGAAACTCCTCAGCTGATCGCACACGGAAGGAGGGGACGAGCCCGCGGTCCAACCTGAGAGAGACCAGCTCTGTGTCCGGGGAGCAGGAGCACATTCCCATGTGGCCCACGGTTCCCAGACACCCCCTCCCAACAAGACATGAGGGCCTGGGGGCAGGGCTGTCCATGGTTCTGTGACCCCCGCCCCGTCTGTGCCCAACTAGCACAGATCGCCTGGCGTCTGCCATCAGTCACCTAATTTCAGAAAGTGGACCCCCAAGGAGACGCCACACACAGTCCTGGGGCGCAGAGTGTCCACAGCCCCGCTGGCCCTCCCGCGAGCGCTGGGACCCGTGGCGGCCCCGGCATGGAGTGCCCTGCACCCGGTGTCAGCCGCGATTCGCCACGCCGCGTAAAACCTCTGAGCGCCGTTACGTTTCCCAGATGGTTTTACAGCAAAACTCGGTGTCAGTGTTATGCTTTGAAACATTTAAGAAACAACGGTTTACGGTCTCAGATCTTTACGGTTTGGAAGACCAAACACCCCGCTCGCGATGGCCCAACTGGTGTTTGAAATTCCGGAGGAACGCTGTCGTGTTACCACGGGGAGAATGTCCCGTGAAGAAAGCGCCCAAATCGCTCCAACATGTTTCCGGTTTCACGTCCCCACCCTGTGTTTGTGTTCTCAGGCGTGGAGTCCAAATCCTCGGAAAGGGGATGGTTTTAGACAAGCACACTGGGAATACAGTCGCGGGGTGGCACCCACACAGCACCCACGGAGGACGCAGCTGCGCCTCCCCTAGGGGCTCTGAGCCTGGCGGGTGCGGGAAGGAGCGCCCCTGGCCGGTCCACTTCCGTGTGGCCACGGCGTCCTCCCTGGCCGTGGGGCTTGGGAGACCAGCTTCCCGGTGCGTGTGGCTGTCACACACTTGCTTCCGTGTGTGGGGCTGGGAGCCTGTGCTGCAGGTCTGCACGCGGAGTGCGTGGCGGTGCGCACAGGGCCCGTCTGTGTCGCGCAGTGCGTGGCCAGGTCTCCCCACTCAGGGCCACCGGCTCGCTCGGGCTGGGCTGGGGTGGGGGCCCAGCGGGACGGTCCTGCCAACGCGCCAGGTTTGCAGACCCGCGGGGAGACAGACGGCGTCTCTGCTCCTCTTCGGAACAAACCCAGCGTGAGAATCATTGCGAGAGTAGAAATACGGATCCCTGAGGTGTGTTCACAGGACCGCGGTTACTTTAACTGTGGGAACTCACTGGAGCCCCGTCGCGAAGGTCGGAGGCTGATAGAAAAGCACGGCCCGCGTTGCCTCGGCCGGGGGATGCCGGGGAGAAGGTGGTGGAGCTGTTCCGAGCTCTCTGCCCTCCGTCCGGCACGCCTAACGTGGCCGTCTGTTCCTCATGCTGTGCGGGGAGAATGCCGGCAGACAGCATCTTTGGGGGCTGGACTGTGGCTCAGAGCAGGTGTCTACCGTCCAAACTAGATGTTCCCAGAACCTGGGAGCCCACAGCCAGCCAGCATCTGTTCTTCCAACTCAGGAAAGGCATAGATATCACTGAGAATCCCGAGACCCGCGCCCCCACCGCAGAGCTGCTGGGCTCGCCTCATATCCCGATAAGGTTGGCTGGGGGTGGCCCACGGCCAGCCAGGGGACAGACCACATGTGAGCCTTTGTCCTTAAAGCCAAGCAGTGGCTGGCCCCGGGAAGAGCCCGAGGCCTCCACCAGGCACCTGGAGCAGGTCTCTCGCCAAAGCTTCAGGCATGGATCATGACTCTACTCACTGGAGAGGGAGAGGAGCGACCGGCAGGGGTACATGCTGGTGAAATGTGAATTCAAAGCCACAACAGTAACTGTGTGTATAACCACGGATGTTAGTTTGCCGGGGGTCCTAACAGACACTGTAGATGGGTGGCTTAAACCACCAGCAGGTGCTCTCTACCAGTCCTGGACACTGGGGTCCGAGGCCCATGTATGCACAGGGCTCGTTCTGCCTGAGGCCCTTCTCCCTGGCCGTGGATGGCTGTCCTCACCCCATGTCCTCACGTGGTCATCCCTCTGTACGTGTCCCCATCCCCCTTTCTCATGAGGACTCGGGTCAGGTCGGATCAGAGCCCATGCCAACAATCTCACTTTCACTTGGTGACCCCTGTAGGAACCCTACTTCCAGACAGTCACACACCCGGGTCCTGGCAGCTAGGGCTCCAATGCAGCTTTTCGGGGGGAAACAATTCAATCTTTAACAATATGTTTTGTGCAATACTTCAGGCATTTTAAGGCTAAAAAGTTATTCGTTGCTTATCTAAAGTGCAACGGAACTGTGCACTCTGTGTTTTGCTTTGCTAAGTCTGGCCACGGCCCTCGCTGTCATCAGCCACGACCCCCAGACGCAGATCAGGCCCCGAGGGGATGGAGGGGTCAGACCCAGAAAAGCCTGTGTGACCCGCCGGGTCTGCACTGGCCTTCCACGGGGGCGAGTGCACCCCTTTATCCGGGAGGAGCAGCAGTTGGACAAGGGGAGAAGTGGCTTCTGTAGGCCTGTCCTCGAGCGCACCTGTCTCAGCATGTGGACTCACTCGTGTGCGAGCACAGGGACCCGGGAGCCGCCAGGAGGTTCTCTGGGGCTCTAATGAGCTGCTCTGCGGCCCTAAGGAGGTCAGCCCACGCAGGTCGGATTTCGGATGGTTGATGAAGGGAGCGAGGGCCAGGACGGCCTCTGGTTACAGTTTAGTAAAAACACAGGGCGAGTCTCCAGTTCAAAAGGCAGCAAGATGAAGGCGGCAGGGAGCAGGCGGGCAGCCAGCAGGGTCTGGCTCCGTGTCCGGATGTTCCTCCCGGGAACCCCAGCCTGGCATGGACTGGGGGAGCAATTACGAGGGGGGCCCCCACAAGGCCCCGTGGTTGGGTGGGGGTGGGGTGGTCCCCGGGGGCTCTGACGGCCGCGCCGGAGCAGATGCTAGTGCTGAGGGTCCCGTCCGCGCCCCCCGGGAAGGGTCCGTGCCTGGGCAGCCCCCGCTGAAAGACCTCCGATCTGTTAACTTTGCTTCAGAAGCTAGTGCGTCTGTTATTTACATTACTTTGATCTAAAAAGCTGTTTGTTTACATTTTATGACGTTATAAATCCCAGGAGAGCAGGCATGATAGTTTTATGATGCCCAGTTAGGATCCTCTTGTGAACGCGTCCGGGGGGGGGGTGTCTTTCCTTCCACGGCCCTGCTTCTGCTGGTCACAGGTCCACATGCGGCTCACAGATGCAGGTCCTGAAGAACAGCTGTGGCTGGGGCACCGGCCGCAGAGCATGGGGTGGCCTTGCGGGGCACAAGAGCCCACGACGGCCGCTGCCGGGCCGGCCAGGACACGCACCCCTCAGCTGCTGGCCCCTGTGCAGCCCTGGGGAGGGACTCCAGACACTCGTGTGGCCTGGCGGCTTCCTTGCAGGTCCAGAGCAGGCTTTCGTGGAGGCCGGGGGTCCACTGCAGGTGTGGAGCAGGGAAATGGTCACTCACAGGACTCTTGCTCCAGCCCAGGGGGTCCTTCACTAGAAGCAGAGACAGGTCAGCGAGGCGGCCACACCTGTTCCTGTCCTCCCCCAGGGGACGCTGAGCACGCACCTGCCCCGGCCCTCCAGGACTCACAGACCCGTGTTCACAGACCCGTGCGGGAAGCGCCCAGCAGCTCGGGGCCAGACAGCCGGTGTGGATTTCTGGGATCCACAGAAAGTAGGTAGACATTGTCCAAGCAGAGACACCCAGGTGTGGGGGGTATGAGGGGTTCTGGAAGGTCAGGGCGCCCCTGAGGCCAGGTTGCTTGAGGCAAGGAGGCAAGAAGGCAGGCAGGTAGGTCCCTTCTGGGTTTTTTTGGAGAAGGGCCCTCAAGGCACTTTATTCTGGGAAGTCTGTGATTGAGGGGCCAGCAGGCTGTGGCATGGGCTGGCAAGCCTCAGGTCTGGCTTCTTGGCTGCTCGCACACGTGTCATTTCTCAGGGGACGGCCGTCTTTGTTGCCAGACTCACCGTCCCACAGAACGGGGTGCAGTTTTTTACCCCAGCATCCCTAGGCCTCAGCAATCAGACCTGATGATGGGGGCAAATATATTCAGAAACAAATACTCATCACGTGCAGGAAAAGAGGAACAAATGAGTCAATTAACCCTTCAGTGTCCCGACACTGGGCCAGCGAGTCCACACGAACGTGGCAACGGCTCTCACAGGCAGTGGGGGCTCAGGGACTGTCTGAGACCAACAGCGAGTGTGGGACTAGCAGTGCACTCCGTTCGGAGTGCATCCTTGTCAAACCTGGGCATGCCACGTTTTCTGAACCAAAATTCAAGCCCATCCCACTGGGAAGCAGGACTGCATTCTGGAGGCCAGGGGGCCAAGATCAGGGTGTTGACAGGGTTGGTTTCCTCTGAGGCCTCCCTCCTGGCGTGCACAGGGCTGTCCTCCTCGTCTTCATGGGCCTGTCCCCTTTGTGTCCCTGCTGGTCTTTAGGAAAGGCCCAGACTTCACTGTGTTTACCATGGCCAGGTGGTGGGGGGCATCATCATAGGACAGGGACTGGGGGACACAGGATAGGAACCCAGGACACAGGACAGGGGTTGGGGACACAAGGCAGGGGCTGGGGGACACAGGTTGGGGGTTGGGGACACAGGACAGGGGGTGGGGACACAGGACAGGGGTTGGAAACATAGGACAGGGACGGGGGACACAGGGCAGGGGCTGGGGACACAAGGCAGGGGCTGGTGGACACAGGACGGGGTTTGGGGGACACGGGAAGGCTGGCAGGGGCTGTGTCTCAGGCGGTACTGAGTGCAAAGGAAACATGAGGCTGGGGGCAGAGGGGGTAGCAGGTAACAGAAAGGGTGCAGGCTGGCGGGGTGACCTGTGATATGGGAGGGAGGCCCGGCAGGGGTGAGGGGGCACCTGCCAGGGTAGTGGGGGACAGCATCCCAGGCTGGAGGCCACTGGGACCCTAGACGTGCGGTGTGCTCTAGAGACAGTGGGGGGCAGAGTGGCTGGTGCCTTGAAGGGCAGCGTGTGGGGTGGACGCCGGGGGCCTGGCGTGGCCTCTCAGCAAGGGCAGGACCACTGGAGGGCCCCGGACAGCTCTGCGGGCGTGGATGACGCAGGCGTGTGGACGGGGTGCGGGTCCTGGGGGGAGGTGGGCTGAGGTGGGCAGGTCCCGATATCGTCAGAAACGCCCTGCATTATGGGCTGTGGGTCCTGCCGCGGATGGGCAGTCCGTGCTTCACGATTACCGAAGCCGCGGGCAGCTTACACGACGGTCACTCCGGGTGTTGCATGCAGGCTGTGGGTCTGGACACATGTCACATCGTACATAATCGTCTCGCCCCCCACAAACAGGCACTCCAGCAGCCCCGCCGCCATCCCTCGGAGTGCTTGGCACGAGCTGGGTCCCCGGGCTCGGGAGGCGGCCCTCTGAGCTGGAAGGGAGCCCGGATCCCCACTGTGCCGGCTCCGCTGTGGCACACGTTCGCCTGCGCAGACTTCCCAGAGATGCCCGCGCCCTCTGGGGGCCCGGGGTGCAGGGGAACCAGCAGGGGTGTTTGAGGGCCAGAGACCGCTGGAGGGGCTGCTGCAGGCGCCGTGGTCCGGAGCCCGTGGAATGCGATGAACAAAGTGGAATCGGAGAGGGCACAGCCGCTTCCGTCCAGGGCAAAGTGGAGGCCGTCCCCGTTTATGGGCCCCTGTGCACGGCAGGGTCTGCGGTGCCCTTGACCCTCTGCCGTGAGGTTAAGCCGCGGTGAGCCCACGGAGAACCCTCTCTTCATCTTTTATGCTGGAAGATTTTCAGGCAGAAAAGACGGATAAACCCAATACGGCGGATAATGAAAGCAGCGAGCATGCTCGTCTGTGTCTGTGATCTCGGGGCCGGAGCCGCGCGCATGCAATTATCCATGGGGCCGCCGGCCGGCCGAGGCTCCGACGTGCCACCAGCTTCCAGGAAACTGGAACCTTAGAGTAAGTATCAGATGAGTTGCTAATGTTGGAAAACAAGCAAAAACCATGCTCAGGGGCTCTGTTTTATGGCTGTTCTTGAAGTCGGAATTTGCGACTGTAACCCAACGCCACCTGACCGTTGCGTTAGCTGCACTGTCGGGGAGATGGAAAGTCCAGATGACTGTAGCCGTTACCGCTCGGTGCGGCTGATCCCACGCTGGCCCCAACGGGAGGAGCAGGCCGAGCCGTCTCGGGCGTGCTGTGAGCCGCGCTGCCCCCGACCTGCAGGAGCGCAGCTGGGGCCCCCCACGGGCCTGGCGACCAGGGCCCCCTGCACGCAGACGCTCTGTATCTGGGGGAGCCTCGTGACTTTGTGTGGGGGGCGGGGGGCAGGCTTTGCACAGGGACCGTTCGAAGGGGAGCTTGGCCTGGCAGCTTGTCTGGGTTTGCTGCTCCGTAGGAGGCCGGCATCCCCAACCGCGAGCCCTCTGCGGCGGGCAGGGCCTTCAGTGCCCTGGGAGCCTGGGCGTCTGCCGTGGGCTGAGTCGTGTCCCCAGAAAATTCCTACCTTGAAATCCTAGCCCCTCGTGCCTGAATGTGGTCTTACTAAGAAAGAGGGTCTTTACAGATGTAGTTGGTTAAGACGAGGTCATCGGGGGGCCCCAATCCCACACGAGGTCCTGAGGGGACAGCGGGACACAGAGGTGCGTGGAGAAGCGCGTGAAGATGGAGCGGCGCTGGGGAGACCCCGAGAGGCCTCTCCGGCCCAGGGGCGCCGAGGATCCCCAGCCCAGTGCCCGCGGCTGCTGCCTTGGAAGGAAGCTGGCCTGCCCACGCCTGGATCTCGGACTCCAGCCTCCAGAACCAGGAGAGACCGGGCTCCTGGGGTTGAAGTGCCGGCCCCTCGCAGGGTTCCGGCGGCCCCGGGACGTCACCGGGCTGCCTGGTGCTGCTCAGAGCTGAGTGTGCCCCCGTCGGGGCTGGTGGACACAGCCCCACCCGCCTGCTAGAGCCCGGCAGACATGCGGGCTTGTTGGGGCCCTGCTCTGGGGGAGATGCCCCCACAGTCAGGGTGATGGAAGTGCCCAGTGTGGGGGCAAGAGTGTTCTCAGTTTGAGTCGATGCCTTTGTCAGCTTCTTGGCTCACAACCATGCCCTGAGGTGGAGTGGGCCCCCGACCCCTGCCAGGTGACAGGTCCCACCCCCAGGGTCAGACTGTATTTCCCAATTACACGCTCAAGACCGAACACACCCCTGTTTATGGCTGCCCCCCCTTTGTAGCATGGGAATGGCCCTAGGAAAGATTGGTGGGTGGACATCTTGGCCCCTGGACCCCACAGTGTTTTTTTTTTTTTTTAAAGATTTTATTTATTTATTCGACAGACAGAGAGACAGCCAGCGAGAGAGGGAACACAAGCAGGGAGTGGGAGAGGAAGAAGCAGGCTTCCAGCAGAGGAGCCCGATGTGGGGCTCGATCCCATAATGCCGGGATCACGCCCTGAGCCGAAGGCAGACGCTTAACCGCTGTGCCACCCAGGCGCCCCAGGACCCTACAGTGTTTATCCAGCATTGGACAGGCAGGGGAGGCCCAGGAGCCTGACCGTATGGTCGGCCCCGTGGCCTTTCCTGTCTCTACCCCTGGTTGGATTTGGCCAGCGGAAGTCACTGGAGGCCTTAGCTTCTCGTGCTGCCCGCCTCCCCACACCGACTTTGGGGCCAGGGCCTTAACCCCCGCCACCCCCGCTTCTCCCAGCCTTGCTTGTGTCTGAGTAGACCCCTCTGCTAGCCTTCCCTGACTTACCGCACAGGCTGAGCCACCAGCACCCCTCAACTCCCAGCTGGTGTGGGGGTGTCGGCACCTGCCGTCCGCCCACCACCCCAATCTCTGCTCTCTAGCCGCAAACCCGGTGCGGCATTGCAGGACCTGCTGACGTCACCTCCCCTCCCTCCAGACTGTTGCACACCACAGACACGTCCATGGGATCGGGGGCCATTGTGATGAGCTCACTGATGGGGACCCCTGCCTCCCCTCCCCCTGGTCTTCGCAACCGTCTGGCTGGCAGGACATGGAGACATATCAGAGTGAGCCCCGAGAACCAAGGGCGATCAAGGTGGCGGATTCTCGGCCTCTCTGTTGGAGGCGGGTGGTGTGGTGGCTGCCTCTCCCCTGCCCCCTGCTGCGCCAGACTGGCTGGTGAGGTGCCAGAGGGCGGGGCGCGGGCGCTGGTTGGCAGACAGAGCCAGACCCCCCCTCGTCCGTTGGCCCCAGTCTTGGAGGGAGTGCCTAGGCCGCCCAGCGTGGGGCAGGCAGGAGAGATGGCAGAAGGAGGCAGGGGTGGAGCGTGCCCGGGGCCATCCCCAAAGTTCCAGAAACCTGAAGTGATGCAGAGGGGTGGGCTGGCCGACAAGCGGGGACACCACCCGCGGGTGGACCTCAGCGCCAAGAACCCAGACGTCCGCAGGCACCTGCCTGAGACCAGGGTTGCCCCCCACCCCATCCCCCTGCAGTTCCGGGACCACCCTGGGCTCCAGACGTTACCTGGGCGTGGCAGGGAGGGGGAGCCCTGAGAGACTCACCTTGACCCTGAGACAACCGGATCTGTTGAGGGTTGACCGAGTAAAACACACGTTACCTGACAGGAGAGACTCAGGCACAGCTCTGCCCCACGGTCTCTGCCCCACGGTCTCTGCCCCACGGTCTCTGCCCCAGAGTCTCTGCCCCACGGTCTCTGCCCCAGAGTCTCTGCCCCACGGTCTCTGCCCCACGGTCTCTACCCCAGAGTCTCTGCCCCACGGTCTCTACCCCAGAGTCTCTGCCCCACGGTCTCTGCCCCAGAGTCTCTGCCCCACGGTCTCTGCCCCAGAGTCTCTGCCCCACGGTCTCTGCCCCACGGTCTCTGCCCCACGGTCTCTGCCCCATGGTCTCTGCCCCAGAGTCTCTGCCCCACGGTCTCTGCCCCAGAGTCTCTGCCCCACGGTCTCTGCCCCAGAGTCTCTGCCCCACGGTCTCTGCCCCACGGTCTCTGCCCCAGAGTCTCTGCCCCACGGTCTCTGCCCCACGGTCTCTGCCCAGGCTCTGTTCCCCCCGTTCTGCCCACACATTGCCCCCGCCCTCAGCCCACACTCTGCCCGCACTGTCTGCCCCTCTCTCTGCCCACGCGAAGTTTAGTGGCCTAAGGTTCTCATACCCAACAGCCTAGCTGCACTTCTGATGGGGGAGAGCAGGGGCACAACCATGATCTCCGAATCTGAGCAAAGCCGCGTGCTGGGGTGCTGACCTAGGAGGAAGATGCAGTGGCCCAGAGCGTGTTTGGGAGGGGGACGGAGCCCCTCCGCTTCCCGCCCCCGTGCTCCGCGCTGTCCTCTCCCGTGCGCCTGGATTCATTACCCTGGAAATTCGCCACGCAGGAGGGGCCCGCCCCAGTCCCACATTTCAACAATTAGCCATTCTGTGCGCACCTGGGCTGGGATTCCAGGGAGGCGAGGAGGCCAGGAGAGAGGTGGGGGTCTCGTGGGGTAACGTGCACCTCCTGTTTGGAGAAGAAAGTGGGGAGGAGGACAGAAATGCTTCTGTGGGACAATAGGGTCAAGGCAGGTCCACATGCACCCCCAGTCTTGTCCCCCAGCCTCCACCCTCCAGCCTCCACCCCCCAGCCCCCACGCCCAGCTTCTGTCCCTCAGCTGCCCACCCCCAGCCGCGGGTGGTAAATCCCGAGTGGGCCGGTCAGAGGCTCGGCGCGTGGTGTGAACCGGAGATTCACGAGCCTTGTAGCACTTGCCCGGGAGATGCCTGGGCCCGGCGCCCTGGCCGCTGGGTTATGAATGGGGCGCTCAGCCATTTCCTCTCATTTAATTTATCATTTGTGCCATCTTTCAACACCAGGCCGCGGCTAGCTGTGCTGGAATGTGGGCCTGCACGGAGCGTTCCTGCAGCGAGCAGGGAGTGGGGAGCGGAAGGCAGACTCGGGGCTGCCCTTCCCCCTCGGGGCTGCTGCAGTGTGGGTCCCCTCCAAGCCCCCCCGTCGTGGGAGAGCTGGGCTCGTGGGGGCCAAGGTGGGGCCAGGGAGGAGGGGCCTCGGGGGAGCCCGCCGACAGAGTCTCAGGTCTCAGGGCCAAGACCCACAGGCGTGAGTTTCCGGGTGAGTGACATCACTGTCCTCCTGGCCTGTGCTGGTCACACTCAAGGCGGCCTCAAGGCGGGGTGTCTTCTCCGCTTGAGTGTTTCTGTTGTTTTTGGTTTAAGAAGTCAGAATTCCCCGCTGTCGTGAGAAGGGGCCCACTTTGCGGGATGCCAGCTTCTGGAGAGAGCGGGAGGACCTCGGCCTCTGGGGAGAGACAGGAGGTCAGTGTGGAGACCCTTCTAGGGGCCCTTGTGGATGCGGGAGGGCCCCGGCTCACCGCCTGCTCTCGTGGGCTTCGTGCCTGCTGACGGTGCCCGATCTGAAGGTGACGAGCGAACCAGTCTGTCCTCCGCTTCCCCGTGCCTTGTTTCCTGACGCTCGCTTAGCATGCGGGGACGCGCACAAGCATGCACGGCTCCGCTGCACACGTCTCCAACAGGGAACCGATGGTCGTGTCCCCAAGGGCTACTAGAGGGACTTTGTGGACGCCAGGACCAGAGGTTCAGCTCTGAGCCTGCTTGTGGTCCGCACAGACCTGTCCTCACCACGAGCTCTGCCCAAAGTGAGGACGGTGTGGGGCTCCAGTTGTGTGGGGCTCTGACACTTGTCCCTCTTGGTTCTGGTGCCCTGCTCAGGAAGCCCAGGCCCTGTTGCAGGCAGTGGCCGTGTGGCCCCTTCACACACAGGACCGGAGGGAGCACTGGGCTACTTGAGGGGGAAGATCTGTGCCTGACCCCACAGACTGGGCAGGGACCCATGTTCCCGTCAGTTCCCACAGAACCCTGGACAGCCTTCGGACACGGAAACACGCACACGCCTGCACGCACAGGGCTGGCCCTGACCGGCTGGCTGGCTTGGCCTCTGGCATCCCAGGAAGACCATCTCCATCTCCTGCTTCCCTGGAGCTGGAACCAGCACCAGGCCCAGCGCAGCGACAGACCACAGCTCCTCGTTCCCGGTGGTGAGGGTGGAGCAGGAAGAGGAGGGTGCGGGGCAGGTGACAGAGGCCTGTGGTCTGCAGTCAGCCCCGTGTGCGCTGCTCAGCGCAGCGGATGGTGGGCCCGGGAGAGGCAGTCTCACCTCAGCCATGTTCCTGGGCGGCCAGCTCTTGGGGGGCCATTCAGATGCTCTGTCCGGCCTCCCAGTGACCTGGCCTGGTTTTCCACCTCTTTGGCTTCTCGTCTTGGGGGGTTCTGTGGGGAGCAGAGCGTGGGCCGTCTCTGTGTGTCCGAGGCTGGGATCCCAGGCGGGCAGGGACAGTTCCTGGTACATCAGACTTTCACGTGGAAATGCTCCGTCAAGACGACACGTGTAGACTAGAAGACTCATAAGGAGAGCCGGCAACACCCGCCACTTCTCCTCATCGACTCCCCAGAAGCAGCCCTTCCATCTCTCTCAGTTTTTTCCATGTTCATCTTCGTAGTTTACGACAGCAGCTTCATGCAAACAGAGCACTCCAATTCCAAAGCGTCCCTCTCCACTCGGCGCTGCTGGAGGCGAAGCTCAAACGCTCTTGACGCACACCTGTCAATTCAATCGCTTTGGTTGTCGGTACGTCTGCTTTCAGGTTCGCTTTCTTATGAATGTGCGGATAACGTCGGCAGCCAGGCCGCATGAAGAGCTATGATTTCCTTTCCTTTCTGAATCAACTTATTTCCCCAGCGTTGACGACTGCCTTCTATTTTCATTTGCACCAGTTTCTATGTAGCCGTCGCTGACTGATTCTTTTTTTTTTTTTAAGATTTTTTTATTTATTTATTTGACAGAGATAGAGACAGCCAGCGAGAGAGGGAACACAAGCAGGGGGAGTGGGAGAGGAAGAAGCAGGCTCATAGCAGAAGAGCCTGATGTGGGGCTTGATCCCAGAACGCTGGGATCACGCCCTGAGCCGAAGGCAGACGCTTAACCGCTGTGCCACCCAGGCGCTGACTGATTCTTAACTATCCTAAAGAGCCGACATTTCTCTAAAAATGGCCGAATGCATCTGCTTTCTGTTCATTTCGTTTCCTTATCCTCCTTGGGGCTGTCCTGTTGGACCCCTCCTTTTCCCTCTCCATGTTGTTTTGGCTGCTCATTAAGTATTACCCTACTCAGGACGCGTTTGGGAGCAAGAGGGAGAGCCAGTCAGGCTTCCCCTGGGAGACACACAGAGCAAGGCGGTCCTGACTCAGGGTGCGAGCTCACCTGTTCTCAGCCACCTGCACAGCAGTCGTCTTGGGAACTCGTCTGCTTCCATTGTGTTTTGGGTTCCTTGTTTCCTGAACGGCCCACTTCATTTATTTTAATGGAAAAAAAACAACAACAGTTTGGTTTGTTTGCTTATGCCCTTGGTTTCCTGGAGCACGTCCTCAAGTAGCTTTCTGAGAAAGGGCTGGTGGGAAGTAAATTTGGAAGGCTTTCGATCTTTGAAATTGTCTGTATTCTCCCAACACTCTTGATTGTGGGTTTGCCTGCGCACTGGATCCTCCCTGCAGGATTCAGAAGGGGCTGCTCACCTGTCTGTCCTCCCGTCTCCAGGTGCCATGAGGTCTGATGCCATTTTATTATTGGTCCTTCATATGGGAGCTGCTTCTCCCTCAGTGATGGGGTTGGCGATGCTACACCTGGTGGAGGGAGTAAATTCTCACTCCTGAGTTCTTTCTTTTCTTTGTTCTCCCTTCCTGGTCACTCTTCTGATTTTGGTCCCATGTCCCTTCTCTCAGAGAAGGCTGCACAACAGGCCCGGGGGAGGATGGACTCCTGCGTTTGATGCCGATCCTGCCACTGACTGAGTTGTGTGGTGTCCGGCACGTTTCTCATGTTCTTTGCCTCAGTTTCCTCATCTGTAAAATGGGCTCAGCCACTGGTCTTCCTTCACAGGGTTCTTGGGGGTTAAATGGAGCTAATTCATGACAGTGATGACGATTTAAGGTGGGCTCCTTTAAAGCAGACCCGTCGGGGGCTTTAGAATTTTGAGACCACAAGGAAGAGAGATGCTCTGGGAAGACAGGTGGCCTTTGAGCCGCTGTGTCATTGTCTCTGCCAAAAACTGGTCCCCACAGAGTGTGCAGCCCTGGACTGACAGAGGGTTGTTCAGTCTTGTCCCTGTTCCCAGGGGTGCACTCCAGCACACGGATGTGACCTGTGACCTCGTGGTCAAGCTGGACTGCTTCGTCTATCTGGGTCCTACGCCTGGGTGTGCCTCTGTCCAGGCTCTTTGGGTGGGGGCAGGTGAGTCCTAGTTCTAAGGCTGCCTAGTGACATTCATGTCACCTCCTGGTTGGCCTTGCTTTCCCCGATGCATAAACAGAAAGGCCCAGACTTGCTGACCCCTGTGGGTCCTCTCACCTCGGCCCTCTGGATCAGGTCCCCTCTGAGCTGTGCTTGCAGCCAAGGGACCCTCCAAACCCAGCAACCCTCAATGTAGACATTCCCATCACCAACGGCACATTCCTGGATTATAAAATTCCTGCCCCAAGCTGAACACAAATTCTCATCGGAGACAAATCTAATATATTTCTGCCCTCGTCCCACCACCACCAGCTCCCAAGCCACCCTGGACAAGGGGTTGCCGTGGCTCCTGTTGTCCTCATCCCCTCTCCCCACCTTGGCAGGGCGCCAGTCTGGAAGGGTCCTGATTTATTGTCTTTGAAACAACCCACAGATGTGGCCGCGTCTGCTGGCTGTTGGCAATTAAAGTGCTGGAGGGCACTGGCCTGCTCGCCAGACTGGCCTTCTTCCCTAGGGTCTGGGACTGCATCCACTGCGAGCACTGGGTGGCCCCTGCAGGGACTCCCAAGGGACGCTGAACCCTGGGGCCCCTCAGCAGGACCATCTGCCACAAGGGAGCCATGGTGATGGGATGACCCAGTCCCTGGCAGGGAGCCCCATGGCTTGCAGCTGACCTGTACCGCCAACAGGGGCTCGTGGGCCTGGACAGAGCCCCGGAGGGTCCACCCCTCCCTGGACACCCACCAGACACCAATGGTGGGAGGCACTGAGTTTGGTTTGGTGGCACAGATCCAAGTCTGGAGAGGACATGCACAGCTATGTGGACACCAAGCCGTCACTGGGCCTGTGGTCACGGTCCCCGCACCCTGGAGCTCTCCACACCCTGCGGTGGGTGCCCTCTGGGCCAGCGCCGCCAGCCACAGACACTCCACAGACCTCCCACGCCATCTGATGCACCTACAAAGTGCTTTTCAAACTAAGTGACCCATGAAATACACAAAAAATCTATGCGACTTTTCTTTTCTTTTTTTTTTTTTAAGATTTTATTTATTCCTTTGACAGAGAGAGATAGAGACAGCCAGTGAGAGAAGAAACACAAGCAGGGGAGTGGGAGAGGAAAAAGCAGGCTCCCAGTGGAAGAGCCTGATGTAGGGCTCGATCCTGGAACGCTGGGATCACGCCCTGAGCCGAAGGCAGATGCTTAACAACTGAGCCACCCAGGCGCCCCATATGTGACTTTTCATATTAATAAATTTGCCTCTTGGGAAACTGCCTGTCAGGGGTGTGTCCCCTTCGGTTGACAGTCGGACCATCTGGAGAGGCCAGCAGTGTGGAATTGGCGTCCAGGGCAGGGGCCCCTGAGGGGCTTGTCCGTTCCCACGTTTATTCCAATCCTTCGGGAGAGGGGTCACTCCTGCAGTGTGCGAGGGACCCAGGGCTCCTCCTGCTCACCTCTGCTCTGGCCCTTCTCTTGCTGTCCAGAGTCACAGAGACGGCGGGTTTCCACGCACTCCTTTGTTCCATGGGGTCTCCCTGCCCCAGGGTGGCTCGTCATCCATCAGCCCCTGGAGGAGAGTGGACCCCACGCTGCTCCCTCTGCCCCGAGCTTGGACAGCAGCCCTGGGGGTCGGGTCAGAGTGTGAGTGTGCGGTCGGCCTCGCTGCCCACCCACCAGGCGGCCAAGGGCTGGGAGCGGGGGTGCTCAGAGTCAGAGCTGAGTGTGACCCTTCGTCTTCAGGTCGGGATAACTCAACTGGTTTTAAAATTCTCTTTTACTGACAAGGGTGTGCGTGTGTTAGTGTGTATGAGCACGGGTGTGTGCGTCAGTTTTTTTTGTGAGCATGGGTGAGCGTGTTAATGTGCGTACCCACGTCAGTGTGCATGCGTGATCATGTGCAAGCGTGTATGATCTTGTGTTTGTGCACACACACACGTCAGTGTGCATGCATGAGCATGGGTGAGCGTATTTGTGTGTGCACACACGTCAGTGTGCATGAGTGATCGTGTGTGAGCGTGTATGATCTTGTGTTCGTGCACACACACACACGTCAGTGTGCATGCATGAGCATGGGTGAGCGTATTTGTGTATGCACACACATCAGTGTGCGCGTGTGAGCACGTGCGTGCGCATGTGTCAGTGAGTGGGGAGCACTTGGCTTTCCCTGGGGCCCCCTTTGGGCGCCGACTGGCCCGGCGGGGGTCCCTGAGTGCTCTGCCAGGACAGAGGAGCCCAGGTTTATCTCAGAGGCGATCTGGGGCAGAAGTCGTTGCTGACAGATGTCTCACATCTGAGAACTTGGCTACAATCTTAATAGCCACACAAAGGACTTCTTAATTTTTCTCCTAAGATTTAGCCCGTGTTGGGGTGCCTGGGTGACTCAGTCGGTGAAGCGTGTGCCTTCGGCTCAGGTCTCGATCCTGGGGTCCTGGGATCGAGTCCTGGACGGGCTCCCTGCTCAATGGGGAGTCTGCTTCTCCCTCTGCCCCTCCCCCGGCTTGTGCGCATGCGTGTGTTTTCTCTCTCTCTCTCTCTCTCTCTCTATGTCAAATACATGAATAAAAAGATTTGGCTGGTATTTTTTAATATAATACTCCCTTTTTAAAAAAGGTTTTATTTTATTCATTTGAGAGAGAGAGGGCATGAGCACAAGCAGGGAGCAGCAGAGGCCGAGGGAGAAGCAGGCTTCCCGTGGAGCAGGGAGCCCGAACTGGGACTGGATCCCAGGACCCCGGGATCACGACCTGAGTCGAAGGCAGACGCTTCACGGACGGAGCCACCCAGGCGCCCCAAGATTTAGCCAGTATTTTACTACGAAAAAGCACTCATTTCCACAAATGTACAGGGAGGCATGAGCCTGTGGCACCTGGGGGCCGTGGGCAGGGCTGGGGGGGGCACGGGGACTCGCTGGGGGGCTGGCCGGTCTGACTTCAGCTTCTGTGGATCACCGGGTGCTGGCTGGCGCTCCTCCAGCGTCCATGTGGGAGATGCCCCAGCGTCCACCTCACCCCGGCCCCAGGAGCCCCAGCCCAGGCTCCTCTTAGGCACCTTAGGATTTTACGCTGACTTTCAGACCCTCAGTGCCCCTGCCTGGCTCCAGGTTGGGGTTCAGGGGGGCTTAGTGGGGGCGGCAGTCATCCCAGAGGAATCACCCCCAGAAGTACATGGACAGTCATATCCCACACCTGGAGCGTTGGAGCCCGTTTTCCGCGGAGAAGATCATTTGTAAACCACGGCGGGTCTGCTACACATCAGGGTGGCAGGCAGGAGTCACGGCTCTGGCCTCGGCTGCCGGGGAACCCTCAGGCTGGCCATGGGCACCCGTGTTGGCAGGGCCAGCACCGCAGACAGAGGCGAAAATGCCCCCAGTAGCCTCTTTGTCTTGTCCGTGACCACAACACGGTCCAGCTGGCTGAGTTTCCAGAAAGCTTTAAAAATTGAATTCATTAAGGATTTGTCCTCACACACAAGCAGAAGGACCCCAGACAACCAAAGTGAACTAAAATTAAGCAACAGAAAACCGCGAACACGGGTGCAAAACAGCCTGGATGAGTCAGCCAGGCAACACTCACAGGGTCGTGTGTGTTGTGATGCTTTCGGAACGAAGCTGTTCCCATCTTTTTTCCTTAAAGCGGGTCCCCCAACTGTATACACCACCGGCCCACCAGACCCGGACCCACCCCGCAGAGGGGGCTTTGCTTCGTTCAAGTGCCCGGGGCGCGATCCGTCGATCGCAACGATTTCCTCGGCCTTGGCATGGAAGGAATCTGCAGGAACTGGAGCCAGTGGGTCCCGGCCGAGGATACAACCTCAGGCACCCGGTCTCCTGGGCTCCCCGCCGTGGGGATGAACGCGGCTGGTGGAGCGGGACGAGGACCGGGGCTGGGAGGAGGGGCGCAGGGCCCCGGCCACCCCGGGTCGGGCTTGAACCGATGTGGGTCATTGCTTTGGGTGTTGGAATAACACCAGGAGGTGAAGGTGTGGGGCGGCTGCAGCTTCTGTTTCTGATAGAGCCCTGGGCACCACGATTTAATGGATTAGTTAAAATGATGTGAAAAAATGGATCTCTGATTTATGACCTGCAATTTTTTGCTGACTGCGGCACGTTTTTTTTCCAAGCCCTGCGTTTTAAGGTCTTGGGCACATAAGGCCTTTGTTGTTTGCCTGGCTTTGCCCTCAGGGCTCATCCGCGGACCCTTTGCCCAAGGCCCCTCCAGACCTTTAAAACAGGAAGTTTAATTTTATAGAATTAAAAAAGAGAAAACGGTACTTAATTATCTGGCCGTGAAACAGCACTGCCCTTTCTTAATTTTAGTAGCTAATAAAATGCCGTTCCTGCAGTTAACTACTTCTGGTCCAAACGCCCTACAATTTTGCTATTTGGGCAGAATGTTTTATGAACTGTTATGTACCTCACTACGGGTTTAAGCTCTGCTGTGACATATTTCTCTCAAGATTTATTAGGAATTTTTATTTAAAACAATATATTAAATAGAGGAGGAAAGTAATCTTAGGTAAAATTCAAATATTAGAGAAACATAACAGGGACGAACACCTCTTTTATTTGATGTCGCCCTCCGCCCCGCGGCCGCTGGAACTTGCTTGGGGAGCCGCGGCCACACCTGCATCATTAATTCAACATGGCTTCCAACCCGACTCCACCCCGGGATCCATTTCAAGGCCAGTTGCCACTTAAGTGACTTTATGGAAACCGAACGGTGAACCGTGCCCGCCGCGACCCGGTGCCTTCCCCGTTCGCGCTGGCCCCTGAGTCTGTCCGCACAGACCCGCAGCCCCCCACGGCCCCGCACGCGGGGCTCACTCCTCAGCCCACCTCCCGGGGTGCCAGGAACGTTGGGACCACCGCCCCCGGCCCGCCTGCTCCGCTGCAGTCCCACTGCGCGTCTTCTGTTCCTTTGGGACGAGTGTTCTTTTCTCCTCTGAGTGGCGGGCCCTCATCTACGGAGGCCCCACTGTGGCCCGCTCAGGAGACTGGAGCTTGGTGAAATTCGGCCTGGGATGCAGGGCCGGGGCTGGGGCCGAGCCCCTCAGGGATCCGCTCCGGCATCTGCACTCATTCCACACGAATGCAAAGACAGCATTGTGGGGACGTCAAGCCACCAGCCGTGGAGCCCCACCCAGTGTGGCCCTTCTGAGCCTGGGTCCCTCGGGTCTCACAACCCCGGTCCATCACACCCCGGTCCATCACGCCCCGGTCCATAGCGCCGCGGTCCAACACGCTGTGATGCCAGCCCTGCATGGGTCCTGGTGTGTCTGGGAGGGAGCTGCAGGAAAAGAGCAGAGCCCAGGGCACTGGGGGCCCAGGTGGGGACACCCTCAAGACCACCCCCCCGTGCCTCTGCCCTCCCAGAAGCTATCTGCTCTGCACCAGCCGGGTGGCCTGGCTTGAGGGTCAGCCAGGGACCCTCCCTCGTGGGCTGGATGAGCATGAGACTCCCAGCCTGCGGTTAGTCGTGATGAAGGAAGCCAACAGGGTAGCGACAGAGGGGCTGTCGGGGGGTCCTGGACCCGGAGGTGTAGGGGTGCCTCTGATGAATTAGCATTTCTGCTGGGACCCCACAGTTGGCCCAGGCAGGAGGTGTCCAAGCTGTGGGCAGGCGAATGTGAGACCCGGCAGGGGAGTGGGCCAGGAGACAGGTGTGGGACCAGCAGCGGCGGCCGTGGGAGCTGGGTTGGGATCTTTCCTTGGGATGAGGGCCCAGCTCCCCTCCTGGGGCAGCAGGAGAGCCTCCAGGGCAGGTGTCGCGGGTCACACCAGGACCTCCTGGCAGGCGGGAGACCATGTTTGCATATGGGTGCCCTGGAGGGCCTCTGCTCGCTCTTCAGGGCCACCGGGAGATGGGCAGGCCCAGGGCCGCAGCTCTGCCGGCCTCAGAGGCGGCAGTTACAGAGGAAATCGTCCTCATCGGCTACAGCAGTCGATGCTTCCGAGGAGCCGTCCTTCCCAGCTGTGTGCGTACCAGTTAGCCGTGAGTGGTTAGCTAATTGGTGGGCATTCGGGAGTTGGAGCAGACGGCAATCTTCTGAGCCGTATGGGCCCCTCGAGTCGCTCTGCAAGGTTTTATTGGGCTCTCACAGACCTGCTCAGGTCAGCCTCATGCAACATCTGTGTGCTGTGTATTTAATACACAGCAACGAGGCCATCTTTGTACAGCAGTGGACGTGACCCAGGCTCACTCCCCACGGGGGCTGGTACTGACGGGCACAGGAGAGGGCTCCCAGGGCTGAGTGGGGCTTTCCCGGTGCTCCGTCCATGCAGAGGCTGGCTTCCAACACCATATTCCTCTCCTGGCCAGCCAGGAGCCCTGGGGGCCCGAGGGAAGAGGGGTGCCCGGTTCCATGTCCCTGCCAGGCACCTAGGCCAGTGACCCCATCACCTGCGACCCTGGAAACCCCCTCTCCCCTGTGCCCACAGTTAGGATGTCCCTGCTCTGGGAGGAGTCTGGGGGCAATGCGGCACTGTCTCTGACTTGCGTGGTGCAGCCAGGGAGCTCAGCACACGCAGTGGGGCTGGAGGCCGGGGCAGAGCAGGTAACTGCTGTCTTGGGGTGACCAGGGTCCCTTCCCCCAGAATTCATGTCCTCCCAGAATGTCAGAACGTGACCTTATTTTACTTGGAGAGCGAGTCTGTGCAGCTGTAATTAGTCAAGATGACATCATATTGGCGTCTCCTAATGAGAAGAGAGGACACAGAGATGCAAGGGAGAGACGACGTCGTGACAGTGGGCGCAGAGGTTGGAGTCTTGCGGCTGCAAGCCAGGGAATGCACAGGCTCCCCACAGCCACGGGGGGCTGGAGGGCAAAAAGAAGCCCCCCGCCATTCCCCCTGAGCCTCCACAGGGAGCGTGGCCCTGCACTACCTTGAGTTGGGGTTCTTGCTAGCAGTCCGTGAGAGAATGAATTTCCGTTGTTGTCAGTCACTAAGTTTGTGCCTCTTTGTTACAGCAGTTCCGGGACACAAACACGGCTCCAAACACGCGAGGCCAGTAGCTCCCGGTCCTGTCTCACACGTTCTGGTGACTTTTGAAATTTATCGGATTGTAAATCTGTTTAATTGTGGAAGAGAAGTGGGGGTGCCCTGGACCCCCAGGTAGAAGCCCCACTGTCTCTGTCCTGTGATGCACCGGTGCCCTGGCCTCTTACCTCGTGCCCGTGTTGCCCGGGCTCTGGGACAGTCGCGACCGGCAGGTTCGCCTCCACGAGCCTGGCTGGGCTCAAACCCCAGCTACAGTATCAGCCTTGGACAGAACCTGCCGTCCTCCTAGACGGCAGCCAAGGGCCCACGCCGCAGGCTGCTGGGAACATTCGACCCGAGGACACTTGATGGGGAGCCCTGCACGTTGTAGGGGCCCAGAGAACCTTGGCTCCAAACCCCACAGGATGGCCCCTGTTCTCTCACTGGACGCTGTGGGGGCGGTGGAGAAATGCAAGGCACTCGTAAGGGGCTGAGTTGGAAAGGCTGCATGTGGGGTTCCCCATGGGACAGAACAGTTTCCAGCGCATCATGTAATGCACAGGCCTTGGGGTTTGGGGGGCAGGAGGCCATCTTGGCTGGACTAGTCAGCAGGAGAGGGTGTGAGCTTGTCCTGGGAAAAAGCTCAATTGTGCAGGGAGAGGAGAGGAAGAGCAGGGCCGAGGGCCTGGGGAGACAGCTACTTGGGGGATGATACAAGCCTCTTGGTGACACGCTTAATTTGCTATCTTCAAAGGCGGGCTTGGAGCAGACATGGGACACGTGGCCCAGGACAAGGTGGGCGGCAGGTGCAGGATTTGGCGTGATCACAGACCTCCGGCAAGGGGTGAGGAAGATTGGTCCAGCAGTTGTGTGGGCTGGAATTCCTGCGTGTAGAGAAGCCCCAGGTTCCAAAGTGTCACCCAGGGTTGGCAACTGGCCCAGGAAGTCACAGGCAGCCGGGGGGAAAAGTGAGCTTGGCTAGTTCTTGCTTGCTCCTCGAGGCCGCCTCTGCCTGCCTCTGCCAAGATCAAACCAGCATGGATGGGAGGGGCTGGAGCCCGGCCAGGGCTGGGCCGTCACCAGACACGGGGGCTTGCCGATGCAGGGAACGAGTGGGGGCTGCTTGTAGCCCTGAGCTGCAGACGCGGACCAGGAGGAAGAGCTTCTGGCATCCCCCCCGCCCCACCCCAAATCTCCAGTATCCTCCTACCCCCCCCCACGCAGTCCCAAGCATCTGGAATGCTCTCCACGGTCAGGAGTGTCAAAAGTAGCTGAGAAGTGGGGACAAGTTGCAGCTGAGATGGCAACCAGTCAAACGCCACACGGAGACCATTGCTGGCCCCAGGGAAGCCTGTGTGGGGCTCGTGTCCAAGGTGACAGGCTGTAGCGCTGAGGGTGTGGGGGACAGTGGGGAAGCGTGCTGCAGGAAAGGTGAGACTGGCCAGAAGCACCAACAACAGTTGGGCAGAGAGCCAGGCTGAGGGGCGAGCTCCAGGCTGCAAGGCCAGTGACACCAGCAGGAAGAGAGGAGAGGCATTTGAAAGCGGGGGAGTGTGCAGGTGGGAAGTCGGCCCAGCCCAAGTGCATGGGGCACATGCGGCCTTTCTCCGTCCCTCAGCCCCTCCTCCTCCAGGCCCTCCTGTCTCTGCCCACACTCTCCTCCTCTGCACTTCTCCACCCCTGACTCTGCCTGCCTGACCCACCTACCTCCTCCCTGCCCTCCACTTCTGTGTCTCTGCCCTTTCTTCCCTCTTCCCTGCCTGTCTCTCTCTCTCTCACTCCACCTGCCCCTCATTGATGTCCTTCCCCTTTGCCATGAGGTTTGGTCTGAGGGTGTCCAAGTGACCAGGGTAGGTGACCGGGTGGCCCTGGTCAGCCAGCAAGGCTGGGTTGTGGCAGGCTAGGTAGGGTGGAGTGTAAGGTGCTGAGGGGCAGACACGAGGGTTTCCTTCCTCTACTGATACCTAATATCAAGACGTATAAGTTGTAGGGAGTAAAATGGAATTAAAATCTTCGCATTGTTCTGGAAGACCATAACAGTATCAAGGGCCTTTACACTTTGATAAGTCAAGGATGGATGCTGCAATCTTTGGAGTAATCGCTAAATACATAGAATATATTTATAACTGATGAGATAATGGGGGAATGGAGTAATAAAAAATAGCCTGAATCGACTCAAAAGTAGCAAGAAGGGAGAAGTGGAGCATAGAGTATTCCAGCCAAATAGAAAGTAGATGGAAAGATACATTTAAGTCCACATATATCATTAATTCCATTAAATGCAAATAAATTAAATGCCCTGTGGAAAGACAAAGCTTGACATGCTCCGTAAAAGCAAAATCCAAATACATTTTGTTTATAAAATCTACACAAAATCCAAGCATATGTTGTGTATAAGAGCTGCAATCTAAATATAAGAGCACAGACAAGTTGAAAAAAGATGTGGTAGGAAAGATTAAAATTAGAAAGCTGATATCAGATAAATATTGAGATCTTCATATAAATAAACTTAGAGCAAATACATTTCAAGGCAAAAAGCATCGCTGGAGAGAAAGACGGACATTCATGCAGATAAAGTGCTCAATTCCCAGGAAGATACAAGCATTTCCTCCTAATACATGGTCTTGAAATAAATAAAGCAAGAATCGGCAGAATCAAAAGAAGAAATTGACAGAGGCTATAATACAGTGGGGGAGTTTAACACAGACTTCTCAGTAACTGATGAAACAAGTAGACAAAATATCATCAAGAGTATAGAAGATTTAAACAACATGATTGACAACTTAACCTAATGGACATGGATAAAGCCTGTACCTCCCCCCACCCCATGGCAAAACATTTTTTTAAAAATTACCCATAGAACATTTATTTTTTTAATATTTTAAAAAATTTTTTAAAAATTTATTTTATTATGTTATGTCAGTCACCATACAGTACCCCCTTAGTTTTTTTTTTTTTAAAGATTTTATTTATTTATTCGACAGAGATAGAGCCAGCGAGAGAGGGAACACAAGCAGGGGGAGTGGGAGAGGAAGAAGCAGGCTCATAGCGGAGGAGCCTGATGTGGGGCTCGATCCCGGAACGCCGGGATCACGCCCTGAGCCGAAGGCAGACGCTTAACTGCTGTGCCACCCAGGCGCCCCCCCCTTAGTTTTTGATGTAAAGTTCCATGATTCATTGTTTGCGTATAACACCCAGCACACCGTGCAATACATGCCCTCCTTACTACCCAACACTGGGCACATAGAACATTTAAAAATCAATTTTATACAAGGGCCATACATCAAGCTTTAAGAAATTTCAGAGGATTAAAATCACTTGGAATTAAATAAAAAATAAAAACAGATACCAACAATAAAAATCTTGCAAGTATGAAAATTAAGAGAGGTATTTTGAAATAACATATACATAAAAGAAAATAATCACTTTGGAAAAAAAATTTAACATTTAATGGTGACAAACATGCATCAAAATGTGTGGCATGAAGTGAAAATCTTCTTTGAAGCTGCCTTTATACTGTTAAATGCATTAAAGAAGGACAGAAGAAAAATGGAAAACCCATCACATAAGCCATTTCAAGACATCATTTAAAAAAGCTCCAAAGACTGGGGCGCCTGGGTGGCTCAGTTGTTAAGCTTCTGCCATAGGCTCAGGGCGTGATCCCGGCGTTCTGGGATCGAGCCCCACGTCAGGCTCCTTTGCTGGGAGCCTGTTTCTTCCTCTCCCACTCCCCCTGCTTGTGTTCCCTCTCTCGCTGGCTGTCTTTCTCTCTGTCAAATAAATAAATAAAATCTTAAAAAAAAAAACAAACTCCAAAGACAATAAAAAGAGGAAAATGAGAGAAGGAGCACAGAAAGTGCAAATGGCCGGTGTTAGGGAGGAATTACTAGATACTGAAGGCATTGAAAGAGGACTATGTTAATCATTTAGGAAATGCCTCGGAAATGTGAACAAAATGGATACGTTTCTTGGCAAATGAAAGTGAAAACCATGGCAGGAGCAAACAGAAAAAATCTAAATGATTGCACAACTATTAAGGAAATCGGATCTGGAATTAAAATTCTTCCCGTAAAGAAAACTAGGTCCAAGTTGACTTCCCTGTGCAGTTCTATCAACAGGTAAGAAATAATGTCAATCTTACACAAACACTTCCAGAAATTAGCAAAAAGGCCTCTCTCCTCAGCTGTTTATGAAACCAGCATAGTCTCGATACCAAAGCTGACATAGGCATCCCAGGAAACCCCAAGCAGATCAATCCATCCACCGTTTCTGAGCTTACAAGTAAAGACCCTAAGCGCACTTAAATAAACTCCAAGTCACTGATACGTAAAAATATAACCTGACTATGTTAGGTTTATTCTGGGAATGGAAGGCTGGGCTGGCATTCTTAAAATTAATCAATGGGATTAAGTACATAAATGGAATAGAGTGGAAAATGATATGATAATTTCAATAGAGTCAGCAAAAGCATTTGATAAAATTTAATATCCATTCATAATTTTTACAAAATTTAGCAAACTGGGAACAGAAAACAGATTCCTTAATATGACAAAGTAAATATTAAAAAAACCTACAGCAGATATCATTCCTGACAGTGAACTGTCCAAAGCTTTCCAAGATCGTGAACGCAACGAGAATGCCTGTTACTGTAAGTTCTATTAAATCCTGGGCTAGAGATTCTAGCCAATGCAATAATGCATGAAAAGTAGCAAAAATGGTAACTACTAAAGTAAAAGTAATAAAAGTCATAATATCAGAAAACAAGATACACTGTTGTCATAATTTGCAGGTGACATGATCACGTCAATAGAAAATCCAATTTTAGCAGATATTTCTCTCTATATAAGCAACAAACAGAAAATTAGGAAATTGAGATTGTCCTAATAGCATCAGTAAATGAAATGCAGAGTAACGAATCTAGTGAAAGTTACGCAAACCTCATCACAAAAAACTGTGCGATTCAGGAAAATTAAAGAAAACATGAATAAATTAAGGGGAACACCATATTTGTTGATTGGAAAACCCAGCTAGATAAACATGTCAGCCTTTGCAGAGCGATCTATAGATTTAACACAAGCCTAATCACAATCTTACCCATTTTTCTGTGGAAAATTACAGGCTAATTTTTAAGTGTATATGAAAAACCAATGAATTTGTAAGAGCCAAATCATTCTCAAAGAACAAAGAGGGTGTTCTTGCTCCACAGATCAGTAAGTCCCATAAAGTTGTAGTAACAGTGTGGTGCCCGCACGGGGATGGAGAAATGTCAGTGAAGACACAGGGCCACCCACGTGTGGACATTCTGCATGGTGCAGCCCTGGTGCCCTGGGCCCCACTCAAGAGAGAGACCCTAGTCTATCAAGGAGCAGTGGATGGGGACAGAGCCCACATCCCCAGGACTTCATCTGTGGATGGTGAGGTGGGACGGGCTAGACACGCACAGCTGCTTCATGCTATCTCATGACTGCTGTAGACCGGAGCCCTGCAATGAACAGGCACATCTGATGACCAGGATGTGTGTGGCGCCCCCAAGAGTTGTGCTCTGGCCAGGAGGGCAGGGGAACCATCACACTTCCTCCCCAGGAGGGCAGGACATTCCGGAGAAATGGCCAAGCAGGGCCTGTGGGCCACCTTCTTCCCTACGATGATCACCATGGGAAATGGTGGGTTGAGAGGGATCCTGGGGACTCACAGTAAGGGGCAGGCAGCAGTGGTTTGAGAGCTCTCGTTGGCCAACACGTCATTGCCCCATCCTGGGCGAGGAAGAAGGGCCACAAGGATGCCGACTGGCACGGACGTGGTTGAGGGTGGTGCTGGAGGCCTGCCAAGTGGGCAGACAGGGATGTACATCAGAGAAGAAACTCATTTCAGAAATGTCCAGCAGCCTGCTGTCACTTCACTTTCTCTTTCTGCTCTAACACGAGATAAGGTGGGACGCCAGGGGAGAGAAGATGCAAATGTGGGCTCGTGAGAAATTCGAAAAAAGTCAAACAAGGTGGGGTGACCCTCTTCCCCTGCTGGGAGGAGCGAAGCCTCCAGCTGGGGCCTCCATGCACATGACGCCCCGTGCTCTGCACCTGTCCTATGCTGCACTCCTGCCCGTGCACCGCCTGCCCCAGGCTCCGCACCTGCCCCAGGCTCCAGCGAATCGTGGCGCGGTGAGACCCTCCTTCAAAGTGCCCAGCCTGGACGCGCTCCGACCACCCACACGGAGGCATGGACATCGTATGTGGGCATTTTCACTCCTTTGGATTTTGCTCTAAATTACAGACGCCAGATGGGACATCTTATTCGATATCATTGAGCCAAAATATATTTAGTTAACTGAAGTATTCAGCTAAAAACATCAAGGAACATGATTCAGTTTTATACCTACAATGGTAGACCCCGAATCCCACCTCCCTTGACCACGCCCACGCCTCAGGTGAGGACGTCTGATTCCCCAAGGCTAGCCCTGGTGACCATGCAGGGCGAGTGCCCACAGCCTCACCTGGTGACTGCGTCTCTGGCCGGTCATCTGTGGCTGGAGAGACTTGCACGTGGGTTCCTGCAGGAATTCTCCCCTCCCTGTGGTAGGGAAGCATGTGGGGGATGCAGGGCCCTGGGCAGGCTCTCAGTCAACCCTTGGCCCGGCCCTCCCCAGCTGCGTGGCTTGGGCGCATTATGAATTTTTACCGGGACACCCAGGGCAGGGAGGGAAGGAACACTACCTGCCTCCTGAAATCGTTGCGAGCAGGTGGGCTCCAAGGCTGGCTCACTGCTAGGAGTTATACAGTAGGGAACAAATAAGGGCCAATTCCTTTTCACCAGCCACCCCACCCGGCTGTGTGGGTCCTGGGCTGGTCACCCCAACTCCCTGCAAGGCAGAAGGGGCTGGCACCAAGGGGACAATGGTCAGGAGTGGACACAGTAAGGACCCTTGAGAGGACCCACAGTGTGTGAGCCATGTGGGGCTGACCTTCCTTCCTGGGATCCTTCTCTCCTGGTGTGGCTCGGGCTGCTGCTGCCATTGGTCTTGTGGCTCCCCATGGGGTCCCGGGTGCGTGCAGAGGTGGGGAACATTCAGACATCAGCTTCATCGTTCTCAGAGCTGTACGGTAGAACCAGGGGGGTCAGCTGGGTCAGTGAGGGGTCCCCGGGGGGCTGGGGTTGCCTGTCCTGGGAGCCCTCCTCCAGCCCATCCCTGTTTGGTATAAACGAGGTTCCCAGAAAGATCCAACTTCAACCAACACCTTTCCAAACACAAGCCATATTTTGTCAAATAGCGTGAAACGAGGCCCCATCAGCACTAGGCGGGAGGCCCCCGGCGCGGAGCGTTTATGCTGGGAGATTTCTCTCTCACGGGGTGTCAGGAGGATCTGGTTTGGGGCCCGTGAGCTTGGTGAATGTCTTCCTTCCTGATCCCTGTTTCTGGGCAACGCTCCCCATGGTGGGTAGGGCCACGGGCGCCCTCCGCAACCGGGCAGGTCTTTACGGACGCTTCCACCTGCCCCTGAAGTAGGATGGCCGGGCTCACATACGTTGGTGTGTGAGTGTTTATTTCTTCTAAGCAACCGCGCTGGCCAAGAAATGCAAATAATCAATACAGGGATGACAGCTGGCATTTTAAAGATTATGCGATATTACAGAGACAGGCGAAAAGCAACACGTTCGGTCCCCGGCTCTTCTCCACATCTCACCAAATGGTGAGAACGCTTTCTTCCCCAGGCTGAGATGGCCTGGCAGAACCTCGGGTGGCTGTGGGATTCCGTGGACCCCTCAACTCCATCTTGGAGGACAGAGCTCACCTCTTCAGCAAGGCCCCTGAACCATCAGCTGAACTGTGTCCCCCCCTCCTGCCCCCAGATTCATCTGTTGGAGTCCTAACCCCCAGGACCTCTGATGGTGACCATATTTGGAGATGAAGTCCTTAGAAAGGTGACGAAGGTGGCCCTGATCTGATGTGACTGGGGCCCCCAGAAGAGGAGGAGATGGGGACACACACACAGAGGGATGACCGTGCGAGGACACAGGGAGAGGACGGCCGTCCACATGCCAGGGAGAGAGGCCTCAGGAAGAACCCGCCCTGGCCATGGCTTCACCTTGGATGTCTAGCCTCGGGGACTGGGAGACAGTGAACGACTGCACTGAGCCGCCCGGTCTGTGGTGCTGTATTCGGCCGGGCCCGGGGGCCTGTGCAGCTGGCCAGGGTTGGCCAGATGGGACGGTGGTCACTCCTCCAGCACAGCTGCTGAGGCGACCCCGGGGAGAAATGGGGGGCAATGATATCATGTAAATGGGATCACAGACATCTGGGTGTCACTGTCTTGTCAAACAAATATTTGCTCAGTGCTTTCTGGAGGCAAACAGCAGAGCCCACAGGCTATTAATGGAATTAATAGTCACTTAGAGAAACTAACAAGAACATATGTGATAGTTTGGATTGTTGCTCAGCAAACACTCACCGGCCTTCAGGGCGGGTAGGGTGGCGGCCCGCTGTGAACTTTGGGTCGGGCCCTGTGACTTCTGCAGGTGGGGGTGACATGGTGTCACACGCCCAGAGGCCTGGTGGGGCGCCCTCAGCCTCACCCAGGGCAGCCAGCCCACACTGGCCTCCTGACTGTGGCCATGACTGACTGTGGCCATGAGGGTGAGGGCCAGCTGCTGGGAAAGCCCGGCTCTGGGGGGGTCCTGTGACACGTCTGCTGGCATGTCGCACCCCACGTAGGTGATTTTCACAGCAGTCAGGAACGGTGGAGTGAATATACATGTATTCACCAGGCTGCAGAATGCAGGGGGAAAGGGAGGGAACTTTCTGACTGTGGCCTCCTGACTGTGGCCATGAGGCCTCCTGACTGTGGCCTCCTGACTGTGGCCTCCTGACTGTGGCCATGAGGGTGAGGGCCAGCTGCTGGGAAAGCCCGGCTCTGGGCCTCCTGACTGTGGCCTCCTGAATGTGGCCTCCTGACTGTGGCCTCCTGACTGTGGCCTCCTGACTGTGGCCTCCTGACTGTGGCCTCCTGACTGTGGCCATGAGGGTGAGGGCCAGCTGCTGGGAAAGCCCGGCTCTGGGGGGGTCCTGTGACACGTCTGCTGGCATGTCGCACCCCACGTAGGTGATTTTCACAGCAGTCAGGAACGGTGGAGTGAATATACATGTATTCACCAGGCTGCAGAATGCAGGGGGAAAGGGAGGGAACTTTCTGACTGTGGCCTCCTGACTGTGGCCATGAGGCCTCCTGACTGTGGCCTCCTGACTGTGGCCTCCTGACTGTGGCCATGAGGGTGAGGGCCAGCTGCTGGGAAAGCCCGGCTCTGGGCCTCCTGACTGTGGCCTCCTGACTGTGGCCATGAGGGTGAGGGCCAGCTGCTGGGAAAGCCCGGCTCTGGGGGGGTCCTGTGACACGTCTGCTGGCATGTCGCACCCCACGTAGGTGATTTTCACAGCAGTCAGGAACGGTGGAGTGAATATACATGTATTCACCAGGCTGCAGAATGCGGGGGGAAAGGGAGGGAACTTTCTCTGGGACAGGGGTTGCCAAATTCCATCCTACAACCCTGATCTGGCTGGCCATCTGCTTCGGAGGGGACTGTGATCTGAGAATGCTTTTCACATTTTTAAATGGTTGGAAATGAAAATCAAAGAGTAATATTTCATGATGTGAGCACTTTACCCAAAATCCATGCTTCAGTGTCCATAAATAAAGTTTTATTGGAAGCGAGCCACACCCACTCATTATGTGCTCTCCGCGGCTATTTTCCCAGTCCAGCCATGGAGGTACGTTGCTCAGGCCTGCGAAGCCTACGCTCTTCCCTTTCACAGGAAAGCTGCGCTAACTCCTGACGAAGAGGAAGTCTTAGGGCAAAACCCAGAAAGTGTCAGCTTACATCCTGGGGAGCACAGCTGCACCGTGACCCTGGAGCAAAGTGAAAACAGGCTTAAGGGCATCTTTCACAAGCTTGCTCAGGCAGCCAGTGCCCGAGGCCTGCGATGTGCCCAGCTTTGTGAGAGCAGGCCCGAGCCAGTGTGAGGAAGCAGGGGCGGGGGCACAATGCCCTGCGGTTATCTCTGTAATCTTGACTGGAGGGTCCAAACCCTTCCTACTTACTTGGGTTTCTTCCTTCTTCTTATCCTTCACCCCTGAACACCTTCCATGTGCAGTGACCTATGCTGGACCTGGAGATACAACACTGAGTAAGGCATTTGTTCATTCATGCACCTATCTCTCCACCCATCCACTCATCCATCCTTCCACCCATCCATCCATCTCTTCATCCATCCATCGACTCATCCATCCATCCATCCATCATCCATCCATCCATCCATCATCCATCCATCCATCCACTCATCCATCCATCCATCCATCATCCATCCATCCATCCATCCACTCATCCATCCATCCATCATCCATCCACTCATCCATCCATCCATCCATCATCTATCCATCCATCCATCCACTCATCCATCCATCCATCCATCATCCATCCACTCATCCATCCATCCATCCATCCACTCATCCATCCATCATCTATCCATCCATCCACTCATCCATCCATCCACTCATCCATCCATCATCCAATCCACTCATCCATCCATCCATCATCCATCCACTCATCCATCCATCCATCCATCATCTATCCATCCATCCATCCACTCATCCATCCATCATCTATCCATCCATCCATCCATCCACTCATCCATCCATCCATCCATCATCTATCCATCCATCCATCCACTCATCCATCCATCCATCCATCCATCCACACATTCATCCAACGATTATTTCCCAACTGACCATTTACCAAGTGCCATGCTGACTCAGGGAAATGGTGGTGAACAAACAGATAAGCCTGCGCCTTCATGGAGCTCATGTGCTGCAGGAAGAGGAACAACGTAACCTATCACGATAAGTTATGAGGAGAGAAATCGAGAAACTAAGCAGGAGGTTCTGGAGGGTGTGCTGGGAGGAGGCCTTTTTGGGGAGGTGATATTAAGCTAAGGCTTGCAGTTGAGGAGTAAGGAGGTATTTCAAGGACAGGAGGCCTGAGCCTGGACTAAGATGCCCCTGGGAGCTTTGGGAGGACCAAAGGGAGTGAAGGGGTCCTGGAGAGATCAGGCGACCTGCACGTCTGGGGAATGAAAGATGGAAGGAGTCACTCCCCTAGGAGATTGTGTTGCTCCCCTGTAACGGGTTGAATAGTGTCCCCTCCAATTCACGTCCACCGGAAGCTCAGAACACAGGCTTACTTGGAAATAGGGTCTTTGCAGGCATAATCTACTTGAGAGGGGGTCACACTGGCTTGGGGTGGGCCTTAATCTGGTGCCTGGTGTTTGCAGAAGAGGGAAATTCAGACCGACCCAGAAGGCACCTGCGGAACCACACATAAAGACAGAGGGATCGTCCCTTAGCATCTTTGGAGGAATAGGGGCCTTGCTGACACTTGAGTTTGGACTTCTGGCCTCCAGAGTCACGAGGGAGAGAGTTCTACTTTGTGGTGCTCGTTATGGTGGCCCAAGACATCCCCGTCCAAACTAGGCTCCCCTCTTCCAAGCTCCAGGTCTTTCTTGCTACAGAGTGTTCAGTCCCTTGCTCAGGACACTGGCAGCAGCCCCCTGGCCGTTGCTGACAGTCCTGTCCCCCCATCTCACCCCCGTGGTGTGGCAGGCCTCCTGACTTGGCACACACAATTGCACCTCGTCACCTCATTTTCTGTAAATGTATTGACGCCCCCAGCTTCCGATTCCCTAAGAAAACCTGCCCCTCGGGGCCACGGCCCCGTGAACCTGTCCCTTATCTTGAACCTTGAACTCTACCCTCACCACTTTGCCTTGGCCAGACCAATGAGGAATCTCCCTCATTGTCAGTAAAAAGGAGAAGTTCCTCAACAAAGAAACTCACCCACTTGGGAGCTGAGATGTGGGTAGAATCAGGCTTTCTGCTCCAAGGGAAATGGTTTGTAAGAGGCTTGGAAGCCAAGCAGGTCTCCAGGAAAGCAGGAGATGGACAAAATCATTCATCGGAAAATTCCAGGTGGGCAACTATGAGGGCGTTCTGCCACGTGGCCCTGCTCTTTGCAGCCCGGGGATGGCGCTGGCCCCACTCCTGCAGCCTGACCCTCCTGCCTGACCCCACCTGGCCGCTGCCAGCTACTGCTTTGGTGAAGAGCGGTCTGGTCATTGTCACGGAGCCGTGACTTCCTCTCCGGTGGGAGCATTGTTTCCAAGCAGACACCCGATGATCCGGCTGGATATCTGGCTCCGTGGTCCCATCTCTCAGGGTCTGTGTACTGTGGGTGCCTGGCAGGTGGGTAGCGCAGAGTGACCAGGTGAAAAGAAGCAGGCTTCTGGGTGAAGCGAGTTCCCCTCCTCGAGGCCCGGCAGGGAAGCCTGGAGTTTGGGGAAGAAATGGCCACATCACCAGAGGGCAGATGGGTGACCTCTGCTCTGTCTTTGGCCAGAAACTCAGGCACTGAATGGCCAGGTGGAGCCAGCCCCCCAAGCAGGCTGTGTCCTGACATTGGCCGGGGGGCTCATCCTCCACTTGCTGACCAGCCACGCAGCTGAGGCCACTGGAATGCACAGGTCCCCGTGCGTGGCGGAGCAGCGACCCCGGCAGGGAGCAGCAATTTGCTCTGGGGGCTCCTTCCCCATGCCTCCCCCTGCCTGAACCCAGCCCAGTCACAACTGCCTCCATACAAGAACTAGGGCAACTTTTAGAGCCTCTGGGGGTCCAGACCACTGTCGGGTTGGGAATGAGACTGCAGGTCAGTGCGGTGGTGTTCGGGCTGGCCTGACCCAATGGGGCTTCACCCCCGGACACACGGGGCTCACTGGGGCTCACCGGGGCATCCCTGCAGCCCTGGAGCGGGCGCTGGCTCCCCTGTGGGCCCGGCCGAGGCCCCGGCCGCCCAGACGCCCCCGAGTGTGCACGGCTACTGTTCGGAGGGCTACGTGCTTGACCTCCCGGCAGAAACGCTTCAGTATGTCACCCGCGCCACACTCGATATTCTCAAATGCATGCTGACTTGGAAACCACTCCCCCAGCCCCTCGTCTGCTGGGTGAAAGTTTCAATTTGGAGAAGAGGGTTTTTTTTCTCTGCATGAGTCACTTTCTCAGAGCGTGGAGAGATGGCCCGGCGGCCCTTATCTGCGAGCTCCATGTACTTAACGCTTATTAAAATCAATACCGTCCATTAGCCGGCCACGTTTCCATTTTTAATCATCTATTGATATACGGCCTGTGCTTTTATAGGACTAAACAAATTTCCGCTCTCCGTGCCCCTCTGTAGCCCGGGGGCAGGCGGGTGCACGCGGCCGCGGGACGTGCATGTTTATTTACTGCCTGCTTCCTGATTGAGAACATGCCTGGTCCACGGGCTTCAGATGGCTTTTACACGGGAGACTTACGGCCACTTCCTGTTTTCCAGACACAGCACACCGTTTTTAAGGAGCGTAATGAATGCGAGGTATTGTGGACGTAATCGCCAGGCTGTGCCCAGCCCTATCGGGGAGGCAGCGCGGGATCGGCCGGTTTATTATTTATTTATTCCTCCGTTCATTTCTGGGGGCAGGGGGAGCTTGTCACAGCTGGGGCTGAGTCCCCCCCGCTCTGTCCCGGACTCTGCAGGTTCCTGTCTCCAGGGCATTCGTCTGGGGAAGGGAGGGAGGACCCAGGTGACCTCGGGGAAGGTTTGCCTACCCAGGGATCCTTCCAGAATAAGGGACCAGGCAGTGAGCTCCCTACCCTGTACGCCCCTGCTCCCCGGAGGCCAGGGGAGATCGGTGCCCAGGGACTTCACCGGCCCCTTCCCGCACCGGCTTTAGCCCCAGCCCAGCCCTGGGAGCTTCTTTAGAGCCGGCCCTATGCTAGGGACAGGGGGTCAGAGACCCGTGGACCCTGCTCTGGCCCGTCACCGTTGTGGTGTAGACGGGGCTCAAAAAGTCCAGAGAAGGGATCTGCGTGTGCAGGCTGTGGAGGGCCTCTGGGTACCTGGAGGCCGCTACCATCCTGGGCTTGGGGGGCCAGTCTGGACAGCTGACAGCCTGTTGTCAGTGCCTGTGGGGGTCTGGCCAAGGACCTAGAGGATGGGGGGCTCCCGGTCCACCAGTGGCCCCTTCACCCGGCTCCTTCTGACTGCAAATTGTGCTTGTCTGGAAGCTTCTTGGCAGGAATTAGTCTTGGCTGCAAGTGTGCTTGCTTCCAGCTGCCCTCCGGGAGGCCATGCTTTCTCCATTTGTGAACTCCAGCTTCCCAGGCTGATGCCACAATGGCCGCGGAGAGCAGCTTGGAGAACAGAGCTCAGCAGACACATTTCAAGGTTGGAAAGGATGTGCATCTCGGAAATTGGGGCTTGGCTCTGGAGTCAGGTGTTCTTCCTGCATCCCCACCCCACGACCTGCCCCAGGGGAGCCCAGAGAGCTGAGCTGGCTGGTCCTGCTTGCTGGCTCTCAGGGTGGGGCTGCCGTCCCGTAGGTATGGTCAGTGGGCTGCTCAGGGCTCGGGTCCTGGAGCCGGGGGCACGACAGGCCTCAGCCGCCGAACGGCATCCCAGCTGCAAGGACTGTAGGCGTTCAGGGCAGCCCAGCGGCCTCCCGGGGGTAAGGCACAGGGCGGCCAGGCTTTGCTTCTGCAGAACACTCTTCGTTTCCGCCTTCTTCATTTTGTTTTTACACTGTTTGGTGGTTTGTGGCCAACAGAATCCTACTGCTAAAAGACGCTGGAAGTCATTCGTCTGCTCAGACGCCCAAGTCGCACATGGGGACACGGGGGCTCATCTGGGATCTTGGGACCAAGGGAGCAGGAACCCCGGCTCCAGGGTGGGGTCTGTCCCAGAGTCAGGCCCCCGGCTGAGAGGGCCAGCGCGGGTGGGGTCCACATGCAGGGGCTCTTCTCCGTGCACAGGAGCGGGCAGACAGACCCACAGGCCCACGCCGGCCACCCAGCGCCCGACACCAGGCCCCGGCAAGCCAGGGCTGCGGGCTGGACGTGCATCTGTGATCAGTGGCTTCATAAAACGCCTGCTAATGAAAGTCACACACGGCAGAGGGAGAGGACAGCCCTCACGTGGGGCTGCGTCGCGGAGAAATGTGCTTGTTAAAACGTGTAATGAGAGACATAACAAATCCTCAATATTGGGCAAAGCTGTCGTTAAATCCCTTAGTGATAGCGATATTTTCTCTGGTGCACGCACGGGTCTTTATAAACCCCTCTGGTGAGACGGGGGTGGGGGAAGGACCGGGGCGGGGGGCAGGGCCTCTCCTGGAGGCCGAGACCTGGGACCCTGGCCCGCGCCCCCACCTTCCACACCTTCTCCGAGGCGGCCGGGCCAGGAGGCTGGGTCCATGCGGGGCTGCCTCCCTCGGCTGCCCTGTTCCTGACCAGCTCCTGCAGGGAGCGGGGCACTGGGCGCGGGGCCTTTCTCTTGTGGCCTCCTCAGCAGAGGTGCTCGGGCCGNGAGGAGGGGGAGGGGAGGAGGGGAAGGAGGAGTCCCTGCTCCAGCCTCCCTGCCTCCCGGGCACAGCCTTGATCTGAGCAGCTGCCCTGCCTGCCCCAGGTCTGTGAGGACACCCGCCAGGCCCCTTGCCTTCCTTCAGGCCTGACAGCTGGTGGAGGCAGGGCACGGGGTGGGGTGGGGGGCGCTGCCTTGCTGTCCTGAGCTGAGTCGGGCCGCTGGGCTGTCCTTGCCAGAGCCCCACGCCACCCTGGGAACCAGAATGGCACTGGCAACACCAGTTTGAGCTGGAGTTTCTGTCACGTGCAATCAATCACGAGGGCCTCTCTGAGCCTCAGTTTCCCTGTCTCCTAGTAGGGATTTCCCAAGCAGAGACAGCACCAGAGGGCAGGCCGGGCCTCAAGCCTTCCTAGGGGTGAGACTCTTGCCCTGTTGGTCTTGAACTCCCTAAGGGTAGGGCTGGGGTTGCACAAACACCCCCACCCAGAGCAGCCCTCCGAGTCCCTGCATCTACGGGACATCTCCGAGCCCTGGTGGTGCGGCGATGTGTTGGGTGACTGCAGGGGCCCAGCCTTGGCCTCGCCAGGAGGCGGTGAGGCCCACAGCTTAAGGCTGAGGGACATGGTGGCTAAATCCCGTTATGCCCCTTAACTGTGACTGTGAGTGAGTCTCTTGATGGCTCTGTGTTCCAGGGTTCATGGGAACAGGAAGGGGCCCCCAAAGGGTGGTCAGCGCCCACCATTCCCGAGGGATCCTGGGTCCAGTCTCACGGTGTTGTGTGAGGCCCCAGGGGTGTGCCTCAGCCCCTTCTGTCCATTGGACCACACCCCCATCTCCAGGGCTCCCGGGCCTCCCCTGCTGCCCTCCACAGGATGCCAGTTACCTCTCTGCCCCAAGCCACGTGTGTGCCTCGGTGAAGCCACGCCCCATGCACGGGGTCACACACGCCTGCGTGTCCACCCGTCTCTGAAGCCCTGCTTTCCACACCCAGAGGCCAGGGTCTCCAGTGGTGCGGGGTTTAGGGGGGCCCGAGGGGTAGATGGTGGGGGTCCCATACCAGGCTGGGCCCGGAGCATCCGCCACTCCTGCCCCACACAGGAGCCTGAACTGGACTCTGGAGCACTGCGGCCACCGGCTGGGCGTCTGGCAAGGAGGCGCCTGTGGCAGCCTCGCGGGGAGGAAGCGTCTGGGGCACTCAGCCACCAGAAGTCTCCACCTTCCCCGTGTTCCAGGGAACCCTCCTGTGCGTGGCCCAGCGCTGAGGGGATGGGGGGCCTGGAGAGGAGAGCTTACACCCCCAGCCCTCGGGCTGCAAGCCTCCATCCACATGTTCTCGTCCTTCAGATGCCTGGAAATAAAGGCTTCCCACAAGGCCCCAAGGGCTCGGCCCAAACTCTCACTGGCAACCCCGTGAGCAGGTGGGCTCACAGGTGCTGGGCGGTAGCTCGACTGTGCGGTGTTCTCATTATGGGAGGAGCTCCCGGGAAACAGGCCATTCCCAGGGGCTCCTGGTGTCCATGGCCAACATCCTTCCAGAAGGACCAGCCCATGCCACGGTTTACCACCGGGCCCCAAAGGCCCCCCACAGAGGAAGGGGTCACCACCCCCACCCCTTGTAGGATGAGGCCCCGCCGCTGGCCGGGAGGAAGGCCGTGTGAGGGTGAGCAGGGGGGCAGCTCAGGTGGGGACCCTCACCTTCCTCGGGCCCGGCTGACGGAGCACACGCTGGCTTTGCCGGCCTCCCTCCCAGGCAATGGTTTCCAGGCCGACGGAGGACCCAGGAGTGGGAAGTTTAATCGTCTGCAACCTGCCATCCACTCTTGCCCGGGTGTTAATGGCCAAATGTTTTGCAAGTAAATTACCAGAAAGAGCTATTCCTGAGGGGGGCAGAGGCTAGTGGGAAGGGGTCAGGACACCGGACAAATGGCCACCCCTTCCAGGCAGAGGGCCAGGCAGGCCTGCTTCGGGGGCCTGGTGGGAGGTGGGAGTGAGAGGATGGTGAATCCCTCCACACAGACGCCCCAGGAGCCACTCCCGCTGAGGGAGGGCGGCAGTGAGCAGCAAAGGGGGAGCGGAGCTCTCTAGAACTCCTTCTTCTGGGCTCTGGGCAGGTGGTCCAGGCACAGCCAGGGCATGGCAGGGTGGGGGTGAGGGGCTGGACGCCCATCCTGCCCACGATATGGGCTCTGACCACATCTTAGGGTCTCCTTGCGTAAAGGAGAGCATGTGTGTCCCCCTCCTCATCCCCTGGGGAGGGGGCTGCTTCTCCCAGGCTGTCCTGTCCTTGGAGGTGGTTGACAAAGCGTTGTCTCCAGCCAGAGAGGAAGCCTCAGAGGGAGTACGGGCTTTCAGCTGTGGTCTAAGCAGGACCCCGCACAGTGGCTCCTGGTGGGGCGCAGAGCCCAACGCAAAGTTGGCACAGCCACTACCGTCCACTGAGTTCCCCGCACCGTGACCCTGGGCATGGCTGCTGGACAGCCCGTGTGAGCTGCCACCGGAGTGCTGTCTGGAAAGCGGTAACTAGCCCCAGGCCAGCATGCATGGCCACAGGGGAGGCCCTCCCTGTTATCCACCCCACCCCCACTGTTTGAGACCCTAGCTGCCCAGAGAGTGACATCACCAGCATGAGGTTTCCGGCCTGAGTGCTGAGCTAGCTCCATGCCCTGAGCTGCACTCGGCTGACCTGCCACCCGCACCCGGTCCTTGGAGCCGGAGACCCTGCAGGAGGCCACCCCAGGCACAGGGAGGGAGTGGCCACGGAGGGAGCACAGGCTGGGCCCTGCAGACGCGGCTTCCCGGTTCCCGAGCCCTCAGCCCGCACTAAGCCTTGTCCCATCGGGAAAATGGGAAGGTACCCACCTCCAGGTTCTCTGAGCAGCAAATGAAATAGCGTGAAAGCAGCTCCCATGGCATCCTAGCAGGATGTGGGCTGAGCCTAGGGTCAGGTGAATCCCCGAGGGCTGCTCGAGTGCTCCAGTCCCGGAGCCACGGCAGAGCTCCCTAGGGCCCGGCCCTCCTGGGAAGCCGCTGGGGGCCTGGACGGTGGGCATTGCGTCGACGCCTAGCAGAGCAGGTGCCACAGCTGACGGGGCATCCAGACTCACCAGGCAAGGCCTGGCCTCCTGGGTCGGGGTGCGGGCCTCTGTGTGCCCAGAGGAGGGGGCCTGCAGCCGCACAGGGCAGACCTGCAGGTGAGCCCCCCTGGAGCAGACCCTTGCCCTCCGAGAAGGGCCAGCCTGTGTCTTTAAGACGCTAATGGGCCCTCTTAAAAAAAAGAATGACAGTTTGCTTGAACGCTAGCAGGTTCTCGTCTGACATCAGCAGGGAATCAAAGATATTTTATTATTTGGAGACCCCTTAGAGGGAAGGCAGCCTTGGAAGTCTGTCATTGCTCCAAAACCCACACCTCCCCTGGGAGTTAATTATTTTCTTAAAATGCAACTTGTACTGTTAGTTTAAAACATTCCAACTGTGTTCACACTCTTTAAATCTTCAGTAACCCTTAGAGTTTAAATCACTTGCAGATAAGAGTAATTCTATTAGGGAGGGAGGGGCCAGCACTCAGAGGAGGTGAAATCAGATGGAATAAAAAGGCCATTGACTGTGGGGTCCTCGGGCACCTTCTGCCCTCACCCCTTGGGACAGGCTGGCCACAGCCGGCTGGCTACGGACTGCAGCCTGCCGGGTCCTGGCTGCCAGGTGCCCGGGCCCGCGACCCTTTCGGAGGGCCAGACACAGATCCTGGAGGCTGAATCTAGGTCAGCTGCATGTGGCCAAGGCGGGACAGCTTTTGGGAGTGACCTGGAACACTTGCTTCTGTGGGGAGGAGCCTCTGGGTCTGTGGGCAGGAAGGCCCCGGGGCTTGGCCGTCCACCTGCACGTGTGCGGAGCCAGGCTCTGGGGTGGGCAGCCTGGAGGGTCTGCTATGGCTTCCCTGCCCTCCCCACCAACAGCCTCTGGTCAGGCTGTGCCCCCGCTACCCCAGAGCACAGCCCATTTGGGTTATCACTCGGGGCTGCTCTTCCTTCCAAAGGGCTCTCTTGAGTCAGATAATCCGATGGTAACACACCCAGAAGCCGGCCTGCCAAGGGCAGCTGGACAGGCCAGTTCTCTGCTCTGGAAGGCTCTGGGTTTCCGAGGGGCTCCAGGTGGCTCTCACTGCCCACCATGGCACCCCCCCCAGACCCCACCTGCAGCTCAGAGGCATCTTTGCTCTCAGGGCGACGTCTGTCGTCCAGGCCCTTCTGCTTGGCTGCAGGCAGCACCTGTTCACCTGAGATACTCCTGTCCCCCCAGCTCTGCTCGCGCCGGTCACCTGGCCGGATCGCACTCGCCACGGGGATGGCCGAGCCACCAACCCCTCCTGGCCTCCTTTTTTCTCTGCCAGACCCTGTTCCAGGTGCAGGTGGGGGCCCCTCTTCCTCCCAGGATGTCTGTGTCTGTCCCTGTGCCAGCACTGGCCACCGGTCACCCCGCTGCTAACTGAGAGCCCACCCCCAGACAGGACCAAGTCAAGTTGCCCTTGGGCCCCTGGCCCTGCTCGAGAGAGGCCCTGAGGAGGGGAGCAGCCGACGCTCCGGTCGTGCCGAAGAGGTCCGGGAGCCCGAGGGGATGGTGGGCTGGGTGGTGAAGACGCGTGTCCTCCCACACACACTGGAATCCCCCTGTACTGGACAAGCAAGGCAGGGAGGACAACCTGGGAACGGATAGTGACCGACAGGTTTCAGGGGTGGGGGAGGGGCTGAGAGCTTTGGGAGATGGCACCACCCCCCCTTGCATACCTGTCCAAGCTGGTTGTGGGGTGGGCCTGGAGCCACGAGATCCTGGCCACGCATGTTGGGAGGGCACGTTGAATGTTTGAGTGTGAGTCTGTGAACGTGTGTGTAGGGCCTGGTGGTGTCCACTTCTGCTTGACCCTGGTGCCTACAGAGTCTGGGTATCCAGCCAGGCCAGCGGGAAGGAGAGATGGGGCTGCTTGCAGAAAGCACGAGGGCTGCTCCTACCTTCCCACCGCTGCTTGGCTGGGGGTCTGGCTGCGGGCCCTCCGAGCCCCCGATGGCCACACGCGGTCCCGGGAGCTGGTTCCGTCGGCTCCCTAGCTGCTCTGGCTGCCTACAAAGGTTCACGCCCCAGTTCTAGCAGCTACTTCGGGGTGGGGCGTGTTGGTGCCTGCTGACTTAGGTCGCTCTTTCTCGGTCCTTCATAGGTGTCCCCTGCTGTCTCCTCCCCATCCCAGCATGACCAGCTGGACCTCTCTCTGCAGAAGGAAGGTCAAGCTGGGCAGAATTCTCACACGCTGTCCAGAGCATGTCCATGGAAGGTGCTGCATTCTGGGTGCACGGCTGGGGAAGTGGGCAGCCCCGGAGTGACGGCCATCCGTGGACAGCAGAGATGTCTGCCCACTGGGCTCGGTCTACTGGATCCAGAGGCCAGGAGCATGCTGGGCGCCTGTGGACACCACCTCCCCTCCCTCCTGGGGATGTCTCCTGTCTTGGGGAGGAGGCCTCGGGGGCTGTCGGACACTCTGCACAGCCTCTGCCACGTCCACCCTGGGTCCTTGGGCCGCCTCGCTTCGGACCGCACCTGGGGTGCAGGAGCGAATTTCTAAGTTCCCCAGACTCTCTGGGAAGAGGCACTCATGATAGCTGGGAAAGGCTGGTGCCTCGCAGCCCTGGGCATGCGCCAGGACACAGGGAAGGAGGCCGCTGAGCAGAGCGGCCATCCTCCCAGGGCGACTGGCTGCATTTGGCGAGCCCCGAGCAGCCCCTCTGAACATGGGCTCCGCAAGCACCCTTGGTATGGTCTTGCTCTTACCAAATAGCATTTTGATGAGTTAAGTGTGAGAGAATTAAAAACAACCCGATTAAATTTCCTTTATAAATACGCGTGGGTTTGAAAATCAAGGGAGATGCAGCTCTGGGCTAATAAACTGCCGTGTGCGTTTTCCCCACAAGTGTGGGGGGACGTTGGCTGACAGGCCCTCGGAGCCCGGTGCCCCCAGGCCGCGAGTCTGAGGCCAGTGAGCTCTAACCCCGACCTCTAGCCCCCTGGTCTGTTCTGCGGGGGGCAGGGGACAAACCCACGGCCACAGCAACGGGAGCTGTGACCATTTCTGCTGCTCAAGAGAGGAAACCGAGGCAGGGAGCGTTGACCAGGCTGGCTGAGCCGGTTAGCAGCAGGGCCGACCTAACCACTGGGCTGCAGGGCCCATTCCCATTATTGGAGGCATCATTCGGATGGGTGTACAGAGGGCCCCCCTCCACCTGGAGAGGGAGAAATGGAGGGGGCAGCCGGGCATATGAGGCAGGGGGCGGGGTCCGTGGCAGTGGAACATTTGAGGTCATTGGAAAGGCAAACAGAATCATTAACAGCTCCCCAAAATAACCCAGCAAGAGTGAGATTCCCAGGGGGTTCCTCCAGGAGGTGGGGCTTGGACAAGGGGCGCACCTGTAACGGAGTGTGGCGGGCAGGTCTGGGGCTGGCCTTGGGGGTGGGCCGGGCTCCAGCCGGTGTCCCGGGCCCTGCAGAGATGGAGAGTCCCTCAGCCTTCCCAGGCTTCATCTGCACAACGGGCCGAGGGTGGGGGTCGCTCATTCATCCATTTGGACAATGGCGGTGTTTACTGGTTGTGCGCGATTGCATGGCAGACACCGTCTGCGTCCTTTTAAAGCAACTTTATTGGGGTCTAGGCAAATATAAGAAACTGGTCTGTGTACGTCGTGCAGTTTGAAACGTGTCGACACAGATACGTGTGTGAAGCCGTCGCCATAGCGGAGATGGTGCGCACATAGCCATGGCCTCCCAGAGACTCCCTGTGCCCCTTCCAGCCCCGGCTCCAGGCACCGTGGACCTGCTTCCTGCTCCGACAAGGTGAGCGGTGCGTGTGTCCCAGAGTGTCGCACGCACACAGTCACACAGGATGCGCCCTCCTAAGAGTCACCTGCTGCCGTGTCCGCCCAACAACAGCCATGTCCCTGCGCTTTCCTGATGTGCCGCCAGCTGGGGCCAGGTTCTTTCAGCTTTTCTGCATCTGGGAAAGTCTGTGTTTCGCTCTCCTCAATAAGACATTTTCACTGCGTATGGAATTCTAAGTTCACGGGGCTTTAAAAATTTTCTCGTGTTCTTTCTTGCAGGACTTGACCCTCTTGCCTGCTTTGTTCCTGATGAGAGCTCTGCTGTCATCCCGATTTCCGTGCGCGCTGTGGCTGCTTCTGCCGTGTCTCGATGCTGCTGCCGTGAGCACCTTGACTGTGAACATAGTCTCTGTACGTGGGTTAAATTATTGAACTTTGCAACCACCCTTTCAGATAAAAAATAAATCAGCACAGGTGCACGGAAGCGAGGTGGCTCTTCCAGTGTCGTCCTGCTGCCCCCTGGGCAGCGCAGACAGAATCTGGGTCACATCCTCCCAACTCCAGCGCCCAAGCCCCGCCGCCAGCATGCCGTGCCAGGCCCCGCCTGGGGTGTGGAGCAGTGGGACCCCAGGGCTGGAGGGAAGGACCCCTGGGGGCCTCCAGGTTCATCCCATCTCAGGGCAGTGAGGCCCTGAGACCCGAGGTCCCACAGCCCCGTCTGCCCTGCTGGGGGTCCCCGCACCTGTGCAGCAGACACCGTGCAGACACGCTCTGCTTTTTACGACGATGTCTTCTTTCCTCAGAGTCTTTTTCTCTGCCACCTGGTCAGACTGAGTCAGGCCAAAGCTGCAGGCTTGCGGCCGTGATGGCTACCTTTGAGGGACCAGAGTGAGCCCGGTGGCCAGCACTGGTGCACAAGCCATGCAGACTGCCCTCCTTGGCCCCTTCCCAGCCTCCTGTGGGCCAGTGCATTGGAAACGTAAGCCGACCGCCGTGCTCCCAGGAGAGGAGGGTGTGGGGTGTCCTCGTGCCCTCTCCTGGCAGGGGAGCCTTGTGGTCAGGCGTGCCCAGCTCTGCCCTCTGGCCTGCACCCCCAGCTGAGCGCTCACCTCTCAGACACCCCTGCACTCATGCACGTGGGCACCAGCGAGCAGACCTGGGATGCTGTTGGGATGCAGGTGGAGTTGTGAACTCCCCCACCAGGTGCTTTGGGCCGGTCAGCCCCGGTCTGGGGGACACATGGGGTCCGAGCCCAGAGGGGTGGTCCAGGGAGCCTGGGGGAAGGAGACCCGGCAGCACGGAGGTCAGGACAAGGTGCGGCCCCAAGGCTGGGGGACCCCTGGCCTCCCCCTGCCCTCCATCACCGACGTATCACTTACCTCGGCCGGCAGGCTCCAGGGTCCAGAGAGAGTCTGCCCCCTGCCAAACTCCGCTGGCAGCCTCCGGGCCAGCGCCTGAGAAGTCTTTTTTTGGGGCTGAATTGCCTGGGTTTCCCCCTCTCTGCTGGGCCCGTTCCAGAGCTGCGTGCACATGAGTGAAGAGGCATCTTTGTTTCATTAATTTTGCCCGTTGGAAAACTCCGGTATTAATATTTATGAGAAATGACCTAATATCCACACTGCCCGCCGTGTGTTTGCTTAACATATTTAATGTGATTTGGGGGCTGTTTACTTTTTAACTGCCTCAGCAAGGGGGCCTGACCTGGTCCCCCCACCGTGGAGAAGACGCCACGTGCTCTCTGTGGCCTCCAGAGCTCACCTTTCCAACGGCTTCAGGAAGGGGCCCGGGATCCCCCGCTAGCGCCAGCCCTGGGGAGGGAGCCCAGCCGGACGCGATGGCACGGTGCGCCGGTCCGCGGAGCTCTGCAGATGCGCGCCTCCCCGGTCTGAGCCGGGCACGCTTGGGGCAGAAGGAAGGTGGATTTCTCCAGGAAAAGGAGAAAAAACATTTGAACGTTTTCTGAAAATAGCTCCTTGGGTTGTTATAAGACAGCAATTTAAATAAGTGCTTTCTCCCTGTTTCTCTTGAACATAAAGGTAATTGTTTTTGCCCTGAGATAGGTGGCCGGTTCTACTATAAATTGATTCTTTTCTTTAACATCCCTTCGTGCACTGCGTTAGCTAATGTGCGGCAGGCCAGCCCCCCCGGGGGTGGCAGGGGCTGCGGGCGCCCCAGTCTGGGCCTCCCGACCTGATGCCGGGAAGGACGTGTTCCGGGAAGATGCTGGGCCCGTGGGGCGGAGCAAGGCCTGCTCGCATCCCCGCTCCACTCGGCCACCTCCCAGAGCCCCAGGCCCCGCCGGGGAAAGCAGGGATGCAAACGGGGACCATTTCTGGCCCAAGGGGTCGTCGTAAGGGTTAGAAACAGTGCCTCGTCCACTCCGGCCCTTCTGCTGGGTGGTCAGACTCACTTCGGGGTGGGTGTGGGGCCTTGGCTCAGCGCCTCCAGGGGCCGTGCCGGGGGCTCCGTGGCAGGCCCTCCATCCTTCCCATCAAAGCAGAGGGACTCAGCCAATCTGTCACCTTGGAGATCCTGAGGAGGATAAAGTCAGGATTCTGGACAGAGAGGGGCGTGTGCCTGGTCCGGAGGTCACCGTGCAGGGTGACTACACCCCGTACATTTGCCAAGTGCCATCTTCAGGGCTCCCGGCTGTGGGGTCTCTGCAATTGTCCAGCGACATTGTAATTGAGAGACCCATGTCCTGAGTGTTCACCTAATAAGGAATAAAAGGGGACATCCGGAGCGACCCTTCCCACATCACAAGGTGCCCCTTTCCTGGACGGGGGACAAGCAGCACACCTCCCCCTTCCAGAGGCACAGAGAGGATGTGGGAGATGGGAGACAGGGTGCCCAGTGCAGACGTCCTGCTGGGGGTCCGGAGGCCAGGGTGGGATGTCCACATGATCCTCAAAACCCCCAGAGGCGATCAGGCAGAACCACTGGCCGGTCACTGCCCAGGTCCAGCTATTGAGCTGAACGCCTGTCTATACCTCCTTTTGGGGTGGACGCCGTCTCCCCGTTTTATAGCCTCAGCATGGAGGCTTCAGGGAAATTCAAAGCCAGAACCCACAGCTTCCTGGGCCTCTCAAATGCACCTGCTCCTGGTACAGACTCGGGCATAGAGCAGGAGACAAAACTGCTGCCCCTGTTCTGGGGTGTTGGTCAGCCGCCTGGACCCTGTCCACGTCCTCCCGACCCAGCCGCCCAGCCTCAGCTCCCTCAGCAATGCCCCGGCCAGCCTCCCCCAGCGCTGTCCATCTTCTGTCTTCTCCTGCTTGGGGAAGGGGCAACACCCTCAGCCCACCCAGGGAGCCAGCCAGGCAGGGTGGGCAGTGGGAGCTTGACAGGAGAGGGGGTGGGGAGCCTGGCAGGGGACCCCGCGTGTGTGCCCTGTGGAATGAAGATGCAGCTCCCATCCCTGATTGCTGGTGAGAGACACAGCCAGCTGCCTACCCAGCCTGGCCCCAGGGCCCCCGGGAGAGGACACCAGCGCGTGATCAATCAGCCCCAACGCTTCCCAACATGCTTCTCGAGTTACACGCTGCAGGGATGATGTCATAGCGGCTGCCAGCCCGAGGCAGAGGAGAAAGAGGCCCCTCTTTTTCAAACTAAGGGCCAGGACAGCCTAGCTTTGCAATGCATCAGAATCCTTCCCCTTATGACTTCAAGAAGGGGAGGGCTAGTGCTGCAATCTTTGTTTCAGGTCATGGAAGCAACGCATGCTCACCAGAGGACGTGGACGATCTAGGAAGCAAGAGGAAGAAATAGACAGCATTCAGAATGTCATTCCATTACATTGCCTTCTAGCATTTTCCATCACATGGCTTTACTTCTTACTGATCTACCTATTACTCATCCACCTATGCATTCATCCATTTATGTACCCACCCACCCATCCATCCATTCATACATACATTGGTTCACCCATCTATCCATCCATCCATCCATCCATCCAACCATCCATCCATCCTATCTTCCTTCCTTCCTTCCTTCCTTCCTTCCTTTCTTCCTTCCATCCATCCATCCTATCTTCCTTCCTTCCTTCCTTCCTTCCTTCCTTCCTTCCTTCCATGCACTCATCCATCCATTCATCCATCTTTCCATCCGTTTATCCATCCATCCATCCACCATCCATCCATCCACCATCGATTTATCTACCCAACCATCCATGCACCAATCATTTATCCATCCTTCATCTTTTCAAGCATCCTTTCTTCTTGACCAGACCCCTCAAATCACTCAGACATATTTCCTAGATTCAGCATTTATGGAGAAAAAAGAGAGGTCATAAAATAATGTGCTGGTCATAGGAGGTGTGGGGGTGGGAGTGGTGATAGTGTGATAACTTGTTTTGTACATCTGAGTAAGAGGGTGTGTATGTGTGAATGTATGTGTGTGTGTGTGTGTGTGAGTGCCTAAGGATGTGAACATGAGTATGTGTGTCTGAATGTGTGCAAGAGTGTATGTGTGCCCCCCACAGGGAGGGAGGGGGCCTGGAGGACGTGGCTGGTGGGTAAGGCATGAACTCCGCTTGGGTCTCCCATGACAACTCTCTCGGCCCTACTGTCAGCCCAGACATCCATCTTCAGGCCCTAGGGAGTTGCCTGCTCCCTGCGCTGGCTACCCTGTTCGAGCAGGGGGCACAATCCAAAGTCAAGATGGATGAACACGTCTTTACTTGTCATGGAGCCTGGTGTGCATGCTGGAGCCCGTTCTCCCACACATGGTCCACGTTAGCTGCCTCCCCTGACTTGTGTCCATGTAGTGCCTGGCCCTGGTGGTCAGTCCCCGCCCCCACCGCCAGCCCACCTCCACTTCTAATTGGGCCGCAAAGCCGTTTAATGGTGTCTGCGAGGCTGCAGGGCTGCTCGGGGCAGAACAATGCGCTATTCATGTCCAAACAGAACACTAGTGATCGGGCTAACATCTTTAAGCTAAAAAGCAAGGCTTAATTGGAACAGATGCTGCAGATTCCAGTGCAAAAGGCCAGCTCCTATGTGATCTAAACCAGGTATGTGCCAGGGGTTCATTTTAATAGTGGCTTTTATTTTTTTTATTGGCATATGCAAAAACTCACTAATACTTTGCACAACAGACCAGCAGCAGTCTCTTAGGAAATCTCCCCAGGTAAGATCCCCCCCGCAGACCTTGGTTGCCATTGTGTGGGTTACAGTAAGGACCCCCCTATCAGTTGGCCAGCTGCATCCTGGTGGACACTGGCCTCTCCTCTTCCCTGGGCCAAGATTTGCAGCCTTTCTAGACCTTTGCAGCCACGAGGGCGTTAGTCCTCAGGACCCACCTCCCTCCTCTGGTGCATCCGACAAACCTGCCCAGAGGCCGTGGGTCCTCGCAGATGTGGCCTCCCCTTTGCTTGGCCGTCTCCTACCCTCCCGACATCCACCGAGCTCTTCCCTGCTGATGCGCTCCTGACCTGCAAACACCTGGCTTTAACTGAAAACTGTAGCTATTGGACAGAGCGCTCCTGTCTTTAAACTCTTAGCCCAATCTCCCATCTAGAAGGACAGTTCCTGGAGCCAGGGGCTGCTTGTGATTTATACACAGCTTCCAGGACTTGCTGAGCAGAATGCGCTTCAGTTTTCATAACTTCCACTTTTTTCAGAAAAAGAGGCAAATCCCAAAGCTCCAGGCTCTTCTTGGGACTTAGGAAGAGCCTGTCTTCTTGTGTTGTGAAAGGGCCCTCTTCCTGCCTGCCCCATTCTGTCCAGGGTGGACTCAGAATATTCCTAAAGGTGAACCTGAGCCTGAGGTCTTGGAAGCCCAATCCAAAGCATCCTTCCACTCAGACAACTGAAGCTGCCACCTCCTGACCCTCTTATCAAGGCCTAGAAACTGCCTTAGATTCCTTACAACATGGTTTCTGTCGTAGAAGCTAAAATAAGTGTGTCTTCCTGGTTAGTGAGGACTGTTACTCTGCTCAACGGAGCTCCTGAGACCCCAAGGGAGGTGTTGGAGGGATTTACCTGAACAAATGCCCCAGGAAGGAATCTTGGCTTCAGGTAGAGACAAAGCTGCAGAGACTACCATCACTTTATTCATCTATTTGCCCTTTACTCATTCATTCATTCATTCATTCATTCATTCATTCATTCATCTATCCTTCTATCCACCCATCCATGTGTCCACCTGCCCACCCACCCACTCATCCATCCATCCATCTCTCCATCCATCCATCCATCCATCCATCCATCTACTCATCCATCCAACCATTCATCCTTCCTTCCATCCATCCATCCATCTACCCATCCATCCTTCTACTCATCCACTCATCCATCTGTCCACCCACACATCCATCCATCCATCCATCCATCCATCCATCCATCCATCCATCCGTCCAAGAAGTACTTACTTGGCCCCTACTAAGTGCCCAGCTGAGGCATGTATTCCCTCCCTCCTTGCATGCACATGATACCCCACTCTCTCTCAGGCTGGGTCGCTGGGGGGCCTGAGCCAGTGGCTGGTGGTTCAGTGGAGGCCAGAAGAACTAGGAAGTCAGTGAATAAACTTTGCTTGTGTGCAGAGGCAAGATGAAGAACGAGTCCTCTGTCTGGGTCTGGGACCTGGCACCTGGAGGCCCTTCCTGCAGGAAAGGCTCTCCCTGTTCAACACAAATTCCCCAAGAAATCCCTTTTTGGGTCTAGGCTCTGGAAAACCTCCAGATAATTAGTGGACAGAAAGGAGGAGGGCTTAACACTGGGGAAGTGAGAGTCAGGGGCCATTAACTAGGGGTGGCCCAGGCTCCACAGCCTTCCTTGCCTGTCCTTTGCAGTGCCTCAGGCCAGAGAAATGCAGGCTAAGTGGGGTAATGGCCCTCCTCTGACCCCCCTCTAAGGTCCTGCTGTGGGAACCTGGGCCCAGCATCCTGTGAACTTCAGGTCCTGCTGCCAGAGCCTCCTTTGAATGGCAGCAGAGTACTTGCCCATGGTCACTGTGGGAATGGTCAATGTCAGCCATGGCCATGGCCAAGGTGGCCTGACCCTCGGTCTGCCTTCCCGAGATCTCAGCCCTTCGGACTGTCACCCCTCTGGTGGGGTGGCAGGCTGTGAGAGTCAGCAGCCCGGAGACAACCTCCCTCTGTCAGCACACATTCTGTATACTTCCTTCGTGGTGTCCTCCTGGTGGGGACGGTGAGAGGGACTGGGGACAGCACTGGGGCCAGGGAGCTGGTGCCTTGCAGAGCTCGGACCCAAACCCAGGCCTGCTCCTCTCAGGACCCTTAAGAAGACACACTGCACCCCATCCCCCCGGGGGAAATGAGAGCCAACCTTCGACAGAATGAGAAGGGGAGACAGGCAGGGGCCTCTCTCAGGAGAAGGGAGTCACGCTTAGTTCCCATTTCTATTGGCTTCTTTGAAGGATTTTGCAGTCATGCAACCTTTCAAGCGTAGAGAAAAGTACAGAGAATCATAGGCAAACACCCCACTCATGTTCACACCCACCTTTGTCAGATTTATCTCGCTGGACAGCCCTTGACTCTGCTCTGTTGGCACCTGGAACATCTCGCCCTTGGTATTTCTCATTGCCAGGCCTGGTTTGCACTCTTTCATTGGGCATTACACGTTCAGCCCTGCTTGGCATGTGGTCTGAGGGGATGTCAATGGTTTTCTGCGTGATGCACTGCCCCGCAGAGCCCCTTCGGAGGTGCAAGCATCCACCCCACGGTGTCCCCTCTCTCCTGGTGATGCCTTTTGGGGCCAACGTTGAGATGGGCGTTCTCGCACATGATTCCTGCGTGCGCACCAGTGAGCTTTGTTTAGAGAACTAACTGTGCGGTTGCTGGCAGAGGGTGTGTCTTTACTGACAACACTTGCCAGGTGATGGGGGGGCTATTGTACCAACTTGGGGGCCTCTGGCCCCAGCAGCGTGGGTGATGTCACCCTTGCTGGGTGCCTCCAACCCCGCGTTGCTGCCCATCTGGCATCTGGGGGGTGGCCTGTCATTCCTGCCTTGGTCAGCATCTCCCTCCTGAGGGCCGACTTGGACCATTGCTGCCCCGTGGCTCAGGTGTTTGTTTCTGCTTCTGTAAAACGGCCCCCAGAACCTTCGCCCATTTTTCTATTGGAATGTTTTTTCTTTTCTGCTTATTCTCAATTTTTTAAATGAACACTTTATTAAAAGACAGCATCAGGGGCGCCTGGGTGGCTCAGTCGTTGAGCGCCTGCCTTCGGCTCAGGGCGTGGTCCCAGAGTCCTGGGATTGAGCCCCACATCAGGCTCCTCCACTGGGAGGCTGATTCTCCCTCTCCCACTGTCCCTGCTTGTGTTCCCTCTCTCTCACTGGCTGTCTCTCTCTCTGTTAAATAAATAAAATCTTAAAAAAAATAAAAAAAAATAAAAGCATCATACAGAAAAATGTTAAAGTCATAAGTGTGAAAGCAAATGGATTTTCACCAAGTGGGCATGCCATTGCCCTCGGCACCCCGATTGAGAGACAGAACATTCCAGAACCCCTGAAGTTCTCCACGACCTTCCCGTCACGACCCCACCTTTGCACCAAAGGTGGTGACTGCCCTGACTTGTGCTGCTGGGACTCAGGTTGTTAATTCTGAACTCCGTGAGAGTGGAATCACACAGCCTTGCTCTCTTGTGCCCAGCTTCTCTGCCATGTTCTCTTTGAGGGGTAGATGGCGTTGTCGCTGAGAATAATCACTGGCGCCTTCCTGTTCCTTCATAGCGCCCCCTTGTTTAAATGTGTGGTTGATATATCTGTTCTAATGTTGATGAAGTCGTTTCCAGGTTTATGATTGAAGGTCTTACCAACAATCTTGTAAATGCCTTTTGACGCTCCCGTGTGCCATTTCTGTTGGGTATGAGCCTGGGTCAGGGTGATGTACTGGCTTTAGAGGTATGTCCAAACAGTCTTTCATGCTTGCTCTACCACAGACCCTCTGGCCACTTGCGACAGTGCCTGTCGATCCCCAGTCCTGCCAACACTTGGCTGCTCACCGTGGTCTTGACCTGCATTTTGCTGATGACCGGGAAGGCCGGGAGCCATTTCATGTTGACCGACCCTGTGGTGTCTCTCTGTCGTGAAAAGCCTGTTCAAGACTTTCGCCCAATTTTCCTTAATGTCTCCCATTGTGTGTGTGCGTGTGCTCTGTGCGTTCCAGTTGTATCGACAAAGATGTACAGTTTGCTCTCAGAACAGCGTGTTGTGATGAGTGCAGTTCCTCAATCCCACATTCTCCATTTATTGACTTTTTCTCATGGCTCATACTCTGAGTGTTGCTTCAAATCCCGGCCTGCCCATGGTCACGAACACATCCCGTGATTTCCTCTGGAAGCTTTATAATTTTCCTTTTGTATTTAGAGCCACATCCCACCTAGAATATGTATTTTCTGCATGGTGTGAGGTAGGGGCCAATTTTCTTTTTTCTTTTTTTCCCGTGTGACTATCCAATTGACCCAGTACAACTGATTAAAAATGTCTACCTCTCCCAACTCATGCGCGCTGCGACTTTGGTCAGAAGCAAGCATCTGCTTCCGGACTCACCTGCTCTGTGAGTCTGTAAGGACGAGGACAAAATCAGAATGGAGCTCGGCAGTTGTAGAGACATCAAAAGCATGAGTATCCTATGCTGCATAATACCACACACTTAGTGGTATTCCTTATCTCAGAGTTTCTGTGGGTCAGGAGTCAGGGTACAGCCTGGCTGTTCTCCGCTCAGAGACTTACACGACTGCAGCCAAGGTGTCAGCTGGATTGTGTTCCCTTCTGTTAGGGATCCTCTTTCAAGCTCATGTGGTTGTTGGCAGAAATCTGTGCGCAGTCCTTGTATTCTTGCTGGCTGGTCTGTTCTCAGCTCCTAGCTGCAATTCTCAAGTTCTTGCCATGTGGTCCCCTCTATCCCCAAAGCCAGCAGCAAAGACCATCTCTCTCATGCTTCAAATCTCTTCTGCCAGGATAACCCTACTCCCTTTAAAGGATCATCTGATTAGGTGAGGCCCACCAAGGAGCATCTCCCTATCAGCTGATTTGGCATTTAATCACATCTGCAGATTAAATCCTGCTTCCACCATTGTGTTGGGGGTGGATGTGTTGGGGGTGGATGATGTGTCTTCTACTGCTCTGTGGGGAGCCACATCCAGACCTGGGGGACAGGAACACTCATGGCCAAGAGAGCTGGAGTCCTGAGATGAGATAATAGCTAGGTGGAAACTTACTTGCTCTCACAGCAGTAGAATTGCTGGTTGTGTGCTCAGCATGACTCAGCATGACAGCCCGAGATAAGCCCAACACCCGTCTCCCTTGTAGGCAGTCATGGCCGAGCTAACAATGTCACTTAACAAGAGTGGAGTGACACGTTTCAGGGTTGTGCACTTAAGAACATTTGATCTTTCTTGCAGCCTCTACTCGACGTAGACATGTGGTTGTGATCTGAATCCTCTTGGACCAGACAGCTGAGCACCATACCTGGGAGGCAATGAAGATAAAGTAGAAGGAGCCTGGCTCCTCGATAACCTCCTGGAGGGAAGTCGCCATGCCAGCTGTGGATGGCCTCTCTCCAGCATTCCAAGTGAGGGAGAATGAAACCTTATGTGTTTAAACCACTGTGTACTTGACTTTTGTTCTGTCGAATGCTTTCAAACCTGAGCCAAATTAATACTCATGGCAACTGACCTGAATTGGACTTCCTAATGTTAAACCAGCCTTGCATTCCTCTCATAAATCTACTTTGGTCTTAATACTTTGTTTTTTGTTTGTTTGTTTGCATGTTGCACATTGCTGGATTTAATTTTTAGATTTTTACTTATGGGTTTCAAAAAAAAATCTATGTTCATAAGTGATTTTAGCCTATAACTTCCCCCTTCTTGTGTTGTCCTGTCTTGATCCTAGATATCAAAGTGATTTTAGCTTCACTAAAAGATTTGGGAGGGGTATTTCTTGTTTCTATTTTCTGAAAAAGTTAATTTATAATTGCAATTTTATCATTATCAAATATTTTGGAGACTACCCTCAAAAGTGTTTGGATTCTGATAGTATATTTTAGGTATACATTTTGAGTTATCTTTAATGGGCAAATATTTTCTTCCAAATATTTATGTTTCTTTTTTAACTTTTTTTTTTTTTAAAACTACATCATGGACTTCATTGGGGTCCACTCTCAGATCACACACTGCATTAGTTTTCCTGTCTTCTGGTCTCTTCGAGCCTGGATTGCTGTGTTTCCTTCTGCTTGTGGACTTTGACACTCGTGAAGAGCTCAGGTCAGGTATTTTGAAGAATATTCATCAGTAGGTTTGTTCTGTTTTCTCATGATTACATGGAGGTTGTGGATTTGGGGGAGAGAACGATATGCCCTCAGTGCTTTATGTCAGAGAGCATGAGATGTCACTACATCTTACAACGGTGATGTTGACCTTGATCTTTTGGATAAGGTTTTCTTTGTCAGGGTTTACACTGCAAAATTACTGCTTTCCACTTGCATTCAAGGAGAAATACTTTAAGCCTCTACAAACATTCCCTTTCTTCTTAAATTTTTACCCACTAATTTTAGCTTCCATGGGTAGATCTTGCCTGCAGCAGTTATTAATACGGTTTTGTAAAGGTGATTTTAAAATTTCCATCCATCCAGACGTTTTACATGCATTAATTGAAATGTTATGGTGAGGAAGAGTTGCCTGTTTTCCCACACTTACGTATTTATTTATTCATCATTTGTTTATGGACTTGTAAATATTTTTCCCTCTGGGTTTTAGTCTAATATTATTATTATTTATTATATTATTCAAATTGTTTCAGCTTTGGCCATTGAGAGCTCTTTCTGATTGGTTCCTGTGTCCTTGAGCTATGACTTGCTCAGATGTGGTCTTTTTTTTTTTCCCCCAAGATTGTTTAGACTATTCTGGGCCCTGATCAGTGATCAGTTCCTGTTTTTTAAAAAGGGAACTGGGAATTTGGTGGGAATTTTACTGAATCTGCAGATCAATTAGGGAATAGTGCTATGTTTGCAGGATTAAGTCTTCTGATCCATGAACACGGGTGTCTTTCCATTTATTTATGTCCTTAATTTCTTCCATTTCATCCTGGTGTTTATAAGTCTCAGTGTGCAAGTAATAAACATCTTTTGTTGCATTTATTCCTAAGGATTTCATTCTTTTTGAAATCATTATAAATCAAATGGTTTTCTTAGTTCCGTTTTCAGATACTTATGTACTTCTATATACCTCTATATACTTATAGTATATAGAAATATAATCATTTTTTGTATGTTGATCAGTGCTCTTAGACTATAGGTTTTTCTTTCTTAAAATTTTCTATATACAGGATTATGTTACCTGTGAATAAATGTAGTTTTGTTTCTTTTCCAACCTGGATGCCTTTTATTGCTTTTTTCTTGCCTATTTTCCCTGGCTAGACCACCCAGTACAACGTTGAATAGAAATGGTGAGAGCAAGCATCCTTGTCTTGTTTTTAATGTTAAAGGGAAAGCTTCCAGTGTTTTGTCATTACATATGACACTAGCTGTGGATTACTCATAGATGTCACATCAGGTGGGGAATTTCCCCCGTATTCCTAATATGTTGAGTGTTTTCACCATGAAAGAGTATTGGATTTTTTCAAATGCTTTTTTATACACTTATTAAGATGATCATGTTGGCTTATGTCCTTTGTTCAATTATAATTTGGTATATTAGATTGATTTTCATATGTTGAACCAGCTTTACTTTCTTGGCATAAATCCCATGTGATCATGGTGTATAAGCCTTTTTATATGTCCTCAGATTCAAATTCCTAGTTTTTTAAAATGATTTTTGCGTCAATATTCATGAGGGTTTCTGGATCTTTCTGGATGGAAGTTTTTCTTTACTTCAGAAGTCTTTTTCTAGCTTTGTTATCAGGACATCATTGACTTCACAGAATGAATTTAAAAATATTCCTTTTTTTCTATTTTTTTGGTAAGATTTTGTGAAAGATTGGTGTTATCTATCTATTTATTTTGAGAGCGAGAGCGAGAGAGAGGGAGAGAGAGAGAGAGTGGGAGGGAGGGGCAGAGGGAGAGGGAGAGAATGTCAAGCACACTCCATGCTCAGCACAGATCCCGATGTGGAGCTCAATCTCATGACCCTGAGATAACAACCTGAGCTGAAATCAAGAGTTGGACACTTAACCAACTGAGCCACCCAGGTGCCCCAATTGGTATTAATTATTTTTAAAATGTTTGGTAGAAACTGGAGAACTAGGAGGGCCAATAGAATAGTTCCAGTCCAGAAACTGACAGACCCAAGACCCAGGAAGAGCTGTTTCAATTCAAGACCGAAGGTAGGAAAACACCCATATCCCAGCTTCAAGGCAGTCAAGCAGGAGGAGTTATTACTTACTCATGGGAGGGTCACCCTTTTTGTCAGGCCTTCAACTGATTGAACGAGTCCCACCTACATTAGGGAAGGCAATCTGCTTTACTAAGTCTGCTGATTCCAACACTGATGTTATCCAGAAACATTCTCATTGACACAGCCAGAATGTTTTATGGAATCTCTTGGCACCCTGCAGCCCAGTAAGGTTAATGTAAAGGTGACCATCACACCCTCCTTCTGCTTGTTTTAGGGTTCATTTGTTCCTCTTTTTTCCAGTGTTTTAAGATGGAAGATTATGAAACTGATTTAGATTTTTCTTCTTTTTTAATGTAGTTGTTTTCAGCTATAACTTTCTTGGTGAGCTCTGCATCCTGTAAGTGTTAGTATGTTGTGCTTTTATTTTCACTCATCTCAAAGTATTTTCTAATTTGCCTTATGATTTCTTCATTGATCCATCAGTTATTGATGAATGTGTTATTTAATTTCCCCACATTTATGAATTTCCCAAATTTTCTTTCTTTACTTTTTTTCCATTGTGGTCAGGCAACACACTTTGTATAATTTGTGTCCTTTTTTTTTTTAAGTTTGTGTTATGTTCTAACATATGGCCTGTGTGGGAGAATGTTCTATGTGTATGATAGCAGAGCTTGTATCTTGCTGTTGTTGGGTAGAGTGTTCTATAGATGTCTGTTAGGTGTAGTTGGCTCACTGTATTTTCAAAATCTTCCATTTCCTTTATGATCTTCTCCCCAGTTGTTCTATTCATTATTATTAAAGTTGGGGCATTGGAGTCTCCAAGTATTATTATAAATTGCCTATTTTTTTTCTTCAATTCTATCAGAATTTATTTTATCTGATATTAATATAGCCATTTCAACTTTCTTCTGGTTTCTATTTGTGTGGTACATTTTTTTGTCCTTTTACTTTCAAACTGTCTGTGTTTGAATCTAAAGTGTAGTGAAGAGAAGGGCCATATGCACCCCAATGTTCATAGCAGCATTGTCCACAATAGCGAAATTGTGGAAGGAGCCGAGATGCCCTTCAACAGATGACTAGATTAAGAAGATGTGGTCCATTTATACAATGGAATATTACTCAGACATCAGAAAGAACGATTACACAACATTTGCAGCAACATGGATGGGACTGGAGGCCATTATGCTAAGTGAAATAAGACAAGCAGAGAAAGACAATTATCATATGGTTTCACTCATTTATGGAACATAAGAAATAGGAAGATTGGTAGGAGAAGGAAGGGAAGAATGAAGGGGAGGGTAAACAGAAGGGGGAATGAACCATGAGAGACTATGGACTCTGGGAAACAAACTGAGGGCTTCAGAGTGGAGGAGGTGGGGGATTGGGAAAGGCTGGTGATGGGTATTAAGGAGGGCACATATTGCATGGAGCACTGGGTGTTATATGCAAATAATGAATCATGGAACACTACATCAGAAACTAAGAATATACTGTATGGTGTCTAACATAACATAATAAAAATTATTATAAAAAATTAAAAAATAAAATAAGAATAATATACAATATAAAAAAATAAAAAATAAATAAAAAATAAAGTGTGTCTTCAGGGCGCCTGGGTGGCTCAGTTGGTTAAGCATCTGCCTTTGGCTCAAGTTGTGATCCCGGGGTCCTGGGATCGAGCCCCATGTTGCA
>NC_048228.1:1580697-1619320 GCF_002007445.2 Ailuropoda melanoleuca
TGGTGGTGATGATGGTGGTGGTGATGGTGGTGATGGTGATGGTAGTAATGGTGGTGATGGTGATGATGGTGGTGGCCATGGTGGTGATGGTGGTGGCTGTGGTGGTGGTGCTAATGACAATGACACTGGTTTTCTGACCTCTAGGTCATCTTCAGCACTTTGCCCCTGGCTACTATAGTGTGGAGAGGAAAGTAGCTCTCCAGTCCCTGGTAGAGTCCAGAGCAGGAACTTTGTACCAGGTCTGGCTTCTAATTCTGGCTTCTTTGAGGTGAGAAGGCCCAGGGGAGCGTCGGGCACGCTCGGCTGCTGCTAGCGAGGGACGCAGCTTTAGGTTCAGCCTTCCCATTTGCAGTTTGACCCTTGTGTCAGCCTAGAGGTGTCTAACGCAAAAGATCAAGGCTTGGGGCTGCGGGTGGCCTAGATCTGGAGGAGGGGAGAGAAACCTTCCTCTGGCTGGGAGCTACTCAGTCCCTGCCTGACAGGAGATCAAGGAGTAAATCTGAGCCTATTTTCCTATTTCTAAGATATAGTTCCTACTCCCTACATCTTGGCAGAGGCCCCTTCAAATCCATTCCCACCCTTTCTCATCCCTTTGGTCTCGAACAAAATCTTTCTGTGAAGCAACGTTTGGGTGCAAGACGTCCTGGAAATGCTGCAGGCAGGCCAGCTCTTCTCGAGAGGAGGATGTGAAGCACAGAGGCCAAGGGCGCCCAAGTGTGGCCCTTGTTCTGGCCCACCATGGCTCTGGCAGAGCCCGGACGATGTCAGGTCTCCTGGCCCCCGCCGAGGGCCTCTGCCGGCACTGCCATACGTGTTGCTCATGTTCAGAAGGTCAGCCCATGTGACTTCGGAGTCCAGGCTCCTCCGTGTTCTGAGGGTGGACAGCGCTCAGTGATGCGGGCGCCCTGCAGTGTCCCCTGCTGTGGTGCTCGGCTCCACTGGTCCTAAATCTCACTGCGGCTCTGGCTGATGGTGCAGGTTTCTGGAGAGCAGGACTGGGGGGCAGGCTCCGTGAGAGATCCTGGCCGTGATCACGGGGTACCCCGAAGCCGCATCGTATGACGGGAACCAGACCCAGAGAGCGTGTATCAGGGTGAGGCGTGCCTTGGCTAGAGTGGCAGAACGCTCACAGGCGAAACGCCGTTGCGCTCCTACCACCCTCCCGCCCCTGGACCCACAATCTCCTCTGGATCTCCAAGGCCTGGATACCCCCTCGGGGCCCGTGGGTGCCAGCCAGTCATGGGCTCACCTGCAGAGGCTCTGTTGCCTTCTAACGGTGTGGTCTGGGCGCCGGCCCTCTCCACATCAGGGTCCGGGCACAGCGCTGACCCTCCAAAAATGGCCGGGGCCGCTACCCCGCACATGCTTCCCACCTGGGTCTGGGGCTGCTTGCGGGGGAGGCCAGAGTGTAGCTCCTGGCCACAGCGCCTCCCCCCTCCCGCCTGGCTGCAGCGGCCGGGCTGGGTTCTGTGTGGCCCCAGGAGACCCACATGGCTGTTCAGAGCCTCAGCGCTCCTGTCCATAATGGGGTGATTACCACCCCTTCTTCTGGGGGTCACAGCTGTCCTCCTGCACTGCCCTCAACATAGGGATTGTGGGAAGCATGGGAGAGGTTCTGAAGCCAGCTCCCAGGGAGGAGCCCGTCTTAGCAGGGGTGGGGCGGGAGCTCCTGCTTACAGAGCCAGGGCAGCCCGGCCCCTGGGGCAGGGGGAGGCCTGAGGGAGCCGCTGGTTTCCGTGGGGCTGCAGGTCTGGTACCGATCCTATGTCTGCCATCTCCAAGGCCTCCTGAGACTCTGTCGCCTCAACCCCAGGTCCAGGAGAGTGGGCGGCCTCCCTCACTCCATCGGGCAGGCCTGGGAGCCAGGCTGCAAGGGAGGCCGCCCTCACGCAGACCCATGGGGGAGCATGCCCTCTGCCGAAAGGAGCTGTAGCCGGACATGGCTGTGACAACTGCGCTCATTCATTCATTCACTCATTCATTCACTCATTCGTTCGTTCATCTCACAGGCACTGGTGGGAGGCCCACCCAGTTCCAGGGGCTGCTCCGTGTGCTCTAGGTCCCTCAGGGAGCAGAAGATGCTGCCCCGTACCCCCACGGGTCCACATGGTTTCCAAGGAACGGGAGTCAAGAGGTGGATGGAAGAGACAGGCCTGATGCGTGTGGTGAGGGCCCACTTGCTCCCCAGGTGGCAGAACAGGGGGCCCCAGGAAGTACAGGACGGGATCTCCATGTATGCCCCAGCTCGGGCTCTGAACTCGGACCCCGTGATGGGGGAGGGGTCCCCAGAGCCCTGAGTCTCTCCCCTTGCTGCAGCCCCACACAGCTGCATGGGCCTGAGGCTGCCCAGTGGTGCTGTGGGCACCAAGGAGCCCTGGGCGTCCGGAGGCCCCCGGCCCAGCACTCGTCTCCCAGCCCCAGCCCTGAGGTTTGAAGACCCGCGCGGGATGTGTGAGATCACAGGGCCTTCTGGCGGAGGGAGCTGCTTGTGAGGAGAGCCGGCTCCCCCCGCCCCCCGGGGACAGAGGTGAGCACGCACACAGGACAGGCCGAGCTGCCACACTGTCCCCCCCAGACAGTGCCCCCGGGGGACCCATGCCGGACTCCCTTCTCTGCTTCCCTGGAGTCAGTGGCCATGGGGCACCCCAGGCCCTGAATCCATGCTCACCCCCTCCTCCGCGATCCTGCCCCCCTGCCCCTCCGTGAAAGTGGGGACGGGGTTCCTCTGCCCCCAGGGCTGGGGCTTTCGGGGTTGTTGGGAAACCTGACTTAGGGATCCTGGTGCCAGCACGGATAACTTGTAAACAAATGAGGTACGACTGCGGACGGTTTAAATATTACACGGCTCACTGACTTCCATATGAGAGGGGATTTACGGGAGCTTAAGAGTTTAGACTCCAGGAATCCAATGCAGATAACACGAGAACCAGGAGCGGCTGGTGGGGCTGGTGCCACCCGGAAGGGCCCTGGGGCTGACAGCCTCCCCCAGGGTGCCCTGTCCTGGCCCATGCCCCCTCCGCACTGACTCAGAGGGGCCGTCATCCCCTCCAAAGGCATGAGAGGTGGGCTGTTCTCTGCAGGGGTCTGGCCGCCCTCTAAACACGGCCGGAGGGGCAGGTCAGGCACCTGTGGGCAAAGCAGACTGACGGCCTCGGCCCCCAAAAGGGATGCATTTGACTGCCACGCCCCCAAAGGTCCCATGTAGAAACATTGGTTGGTGCCCTAGCTTCTGGACACCTGAACCTGTGTCCGGGGGCCACTGCCCTGGCAGTGTAGGCCCGTGCACGTGGCCTTGGCTCCCAGGCCCCAAGAGATGGCTATGTGGAGGGGGTGCAGCAGGGGGGGCTCAAAGAGTCGACGTGTCTCCTGGGATACAGGACGTGGGCTGCACAAGCCTGGTGTGTCAGCAAGGTAACATCAGAGCCCGAGGTCCAGGGGGCAGGCTGGAGCTGGGTGCTAGGTCTGGCCAAAACCTGGCTCGGCCCCATCATGGGTCAGGCCTGTTTCCTCCCTCGAATGCCGCGCGCCGCACAGAGGGATTGTGCTCCGAGGAGCAGGCCCTGCTACAGCCCACCTGCAGGGCTTGCCGGGGGCACCGGGCAGAGCAGACACCTGCCCTTGGATGAGCAGGTGTGTCTCAGGGGCAGGGCTCAGGGTGGGCCCGGCCGGAACCGAGACATGGGCTGCCCTGCCCCCTACCCCACGCCCAGCGGGCCAGCAGGGGACAGAGGCAGGCAGGGGTGGGCGAGACTCTTCTCAGTCTGCTCACTTTCCACTGTTCCTAGACCGTTCCTGGGGGCTTTGCCCGATCCCTGCCCGGCCCCAGGGGAGAAGGCAAAGAGCCGGGTCCTTGGGACATTGTTATTCTTGGTTCGTTGGTGCAGGACCTGGAGCGTGCTGGCTGTTGTCCCGAGAGTGACCTCCTAAGGCACGTCCAAAGTTTCTGGGCCCTCACCTGCTCCCAGACAAGGAAGCCAGTCCTGGTTCCAGCCTCACAATTTTGCTAAAAAAAAAAATAAAAAGGCCTCTGCCCTCCATGAGGATGCCCACAGTCCCTCCACGGGCACCTGTCCAGCCGTGGGTATGCCTGTCCCTAGGCCACATGTGCATGGTGTCCGCAGCAGGTGACATGTCCCTTGCCCCCTTCCTGGTGAATGTCCAGGGCCTCATCATCACAGTTTCCTAGTGCGTGCTGATCCCGTGTGTTTGGGGCTCTGTCACCCGGGGACGATGCCCGATGCTGGGAACAATGTGCTCATTGTCATGGCCGGCCCTGGCTCAGAGCGCGGAAATGGGAGATGCTGAGCCCCCAGTTATCACAGGGACAGGGCTGCCCTCTAGCTCACACGAAGACATAATAATTCTCGCCCATTATCTGAATCTCCTGTTTCCCTCGCCCCACCTTTTGGCGGCCGCAGCTGAAGGGAGAGGGTGGCTGGGCTGTGAGGGCACAGGGCCACGGACGTCTTCACACATGGGCATCTGGCCACATGCAGGGCCCGCGGGCCACGGCCAGAGGGCTGGATGCTGCCCTCAAGGGGTTCTGGCCGGCGACAAGGACATCCAGCAGAGCGCTCCTGGGACCTGCTCCCCGCAGCAGTTGTCTCTTGACCTGAGGCCCGCAGTGCTGGCAGGGCTGGGGATGACGCCGGCAGTGATGCGGTCAGAGGGTGGAGGCAGCCGCGGCCTGTGCTGGCCAGCTTGGTCGGAGGCCGGGGGCTCCTTCCTCCACGGCCAGCCCGCCCATGGTCGGGGGGGCCACCACAAGAGCCCCACCCTGAGCCCGGGCAAGGGAGCGCTGGAGGCCGGCCCACACGCCTGCCCAGGGCCATTTCAGGCCTTGCCGAAAGGCGTAGCGGAGAAAGCGGATACCTCACGGTCATGCAAGCCGGGGCTGCGAGGATGGCCAGTGCTGCAGCCAAAACAAGCACGATGTGCTCCAGGGTGTGAAGCTGTTGGGCTGGTGGGAGGAGGCACGGGGCGGCGGGTGCGGGCTGAGTGCAGACCGCAGCCTCCCCCCACACCCCCACCCCCGCCCTGGGGCAGGCAGTGTGCTCCAGCCCCCGGGGGACCTGCTGGGGCGCTTCCGGCACCCGCTCCCCTTCCCCCAACTAGACCCTGTGTCTGGGTCTGGATGGGGGCAGCCGCCCCTGCACCCGATGGGCGCTCAGACCAGTCTGCTTACTGGGCAAGTGCTGATGAGCCGTTGCTCTCTGTCCCACCAGTGGACCCGGGCCGTCCAGCAGGAGCCCACTCACAGCCTGGTGGACACGGGGAATCCACCGTGCACCATGTCGGGTGCCCCCTGCAGCTCAGGAAACACTGCAACCCTGCCGTCCCTTGCACCAGGATGCCATGGAGTCTAGAGGGGGCCCGGAGCATGGGGGACACCCTTAAAGTGGACCAAATGGAGGGCTAAGGGGGGCATACCCAGGTGCACAGGAGGGGCCCGGGCCTGGCTGCGAGCCGGGGGTCGGCGGGGAAGGCTCAAGCAGGAGCAACAGACAGCAGGTTAGGCTCATGCGGGGACCACACTTGTGCAGAGGCAGCGCCCCCTTTCTGGCCGACGGTGTGCAGGAAGGACTGCATGTCTAGGTGGGGGCGTTGCCCACGGGGGCGGCCGCACCCCTGCCCGGTCAGTGGGCGGAGGAGGAGCTCGGTGGCCCCTTGTGTGTGCCCCCCGGGCTGGAGGCATGGTGGAGCAGGACAAGGTGGTCCTGAGCCCCAGCCCACACCCATACAGGAGGCGGCAGGGCCAGGAAGCGCCGCGTTAGGAAGACATATGAGCCGAGGGAGGAGACGCTCCGTCCCCAGAGCAGGGGGTGTGCTTTTATCTCGCAGGCGCTCAGAGCGTGCTTCACATAAAGCTCATCCCCAGGACCATCAATCAGACAGTGGCAGTCAGACTCTGTGAAGACCTGAAAATACCGCGTCGGCCCGTGCACGTGGGAGGCAAGTCTCCTAACCACTAACCAGAAACACCTGCGAGCGCGGGAGACGCACGTTTCCAGACCCAGGCGAAGTGCGAGCAGCGTCCCCTGCAGACACCCGCCAGCGCCTGCTGTCCACACCACGCAGACCTGCGAGGGGGCCCTGGGACTCCTCACCCTGAGGTCGGACACCCGGCGGGAGGGGCGGGCTTCAGAGAGAGCCCTGGGTGGAGCCGGGCCACCCCTGTCAGAGCCCCCAGCAACCAAGGGGCAGCACCCCCACGCCAGCTTTCCTGGCAGGGTCCCCAACCCAGACTGGGCTGTGCGGCTTCTCTGCGGCAAGCTCGGCCACCGAGGAACGGCCACGGCTGGCCATTTCCTTCCCGAGTCCTCGCGGCATTACTCACTGCTTCCTTTCTCTTCAGGAGAGCAGCCCAGGGGGCAAGGGGCACCAACATACCCACACCCCACACCCCGCGGCCGTGCGACCCCAGGCCAGTCCGGAAGCTTCCGCGAGCCACCCAGAGGCGAGCGTGGACCTCACCAGGCAAGGCCAGTGGTTCTCTTTGGGTCTAGGCATGTCCCTTGGTCGAGAGCCCTGCCCCTGGTCCAGCCCCCATCACAGAGGTGGCCGCCCACGCGCCTCTGTCCGGGGACCTGCCCCCTCTCTGCACGGCAATGGGGGACAGCGTGGCCGTATCCGGGGCTTTGGCAATGCCGGGAGGCCCTGTGGAGCCCTTTGAGTGCTGGGGGTTCCTGTGAACTGGAAGCAGGCGGATGTCCCTCCCCAGGCCCAGCCCCAGCCCCTCTGCCCCCGGCATTCCAACCAGGAGTCTCTGCTTTTCATGGGCAGAAGCTCAGAGCAGAAAGGCGCCATGCGGTGGAGACCGCAGGGTTAGGGGTGGGCGTCCGTCAGCAGAAACCAAAGAGTTTTCACCCTCGACAGAAACATCGGTAATAAACGTGCCTGTCACTTCTGCGGGCCTCTGCACACAGGGCCCAAGCCTCCCTGTGTGACTCACGCTCCTTCCCTGGGAATTCCGGGTGGGATGCCTGGGAGAAGGGGGCGTGGAAGAGCCCAGGAGAAGACAGATCCGGGAGGGGCCTTCCCAGGAGCAGGTGCCGTGTCCTCCCGTCCTCTCCCTGCTGGGGACTCCCTCTTGTCCTCACATCCAGGCAGCGGGGCTTCCCCGGCCTGGTCAGCACGTGGAAATGGGCCCTCACCTCCTGCGTTCAAGTCCTGCCCCGGCGGGACTGAGAACTCCGAGCTGACTTCACCCTCATGGAAACGCGTCGGCATCGTTTTAAACACGAATGACCTTATTTGTGAGCAAGCCAACCTGCAAGTGATCCATTCCCTTCCTCGACCTTAGCCACAGGCAAAACTCTGGACACCCAGCCCCTGGCCATGGGGTCCAGGGCAGGGCTCCCTGGCACCGTTCTGGCAAGCCTGCAAGGGGCACTCGACCGCCAGGCTTGGGTGTCAGCTTGAGCGGGCCGCAGGACCAGACGTTAGGTCCAACGCTGGTCTAGTCGTGGCTGTGAAGACGTTTTCAGGTGAGTTGAACGTTTAAGTCAGTAGACTTTGAGTAAAGCACCACCCTGCAAGCTGCGGTGGGCCTCATCTGATCAGTTGAAGGCCTGAATAGAACAGACTGAGCTCCCACCGAGGAGGAAGGAGCTCTGCCAGCAGACAACCTTTGGTCCAGCTGCTTCTGTTCCCTGGGTCCCCCTCTCTCTACGTGTGCGCTCACACCCACACATGCATGCACGCACACATCCATCCACACACAACCTTTTACTGTTTTTGTTTCTCGGAAGGACGCTGGCCAATCCAGATCTCAGGGGAAAATGTTTACGACATTTAGTGCAGGATGCTTTCTGCTCAGAATACCCCTTGCCGTCAAGCACTTTCCACGCACAGTGGTGCCGGGGACGAGCTCGGGGAGCCCCGAGGCACGAGCTGGGCAGAGCCGGGCTGGGGGCTGGCACACTCCGGGCCGGGAGGTGGAAGGACGTGCTCGTCAGCGAGGTGTCCCTTTGCTCGAAGCCAGCTCACTGCATGCCGCCGAGCCTGCCAGACGGATGCCTCTCACTGAACGGTCAGTTTCCCTCAACACTGGGGTCATGTCTTTGCTGGGGCATCTCGGACATCCGGCCTGGTCGCCTACACCCGCCGAAAGCCGCCCATCTGCGTGCACATCTCTGTGGCCTCCAGGGCACCTGGGCCCAGACGTGAAATGAAGAAGAGTGACGTTCAGCCGCTGAGGAGCTCAAGAGCTGGGCCTCGGGCGGAGCCGACGGCAACGCCCCCGGCTTCTCTGGACCCTGATCCTGAGCTCCCGGCCATGCCGACAGCCGGCAGCTGGCATCACAGGCAGCGGCTCAGTCCCCTTGCAGGATGTCAGGAAACCGACTCCCCTTCCTGAGAACTGGTGAATAAAATGTAGCCGCCAAACTTCCAGAATACAAACACAAATCTAAAATTTCTGTAACAAAACCACAGCAAGGCCCAGATTTAGGAGGAAAAAATCAGTCCAGTGCTGTTGAACCCAGTCCACGTAATGCAAGCTGCCGTGAGCCTGGTGAGCAGTTGAGCGACCGTGGGGCCGACGCCTCTGCAGTGACGCAGTCGCTGGGCTGTGACTCTGGCTCTCGAGGGACGGCTGTGAGGACCCGGCAGGCTCCTGGCTCCGCCTGCATCAGCTTCCTGCATCTCGGGAACCTCCGAGGTCGTCGGATGTGCGCTCTGGGCCGTGAGGACGCACACACGTGCAGATGCGCACACACGGAGGCGTGGCAGACACACGTGCACACACACATGCACGTGCATGCAGACATGCATGTGCACATAGATGCACGTGCACACAGGTGCACGCACACGGAGAGCCCGCACAGCAACAACCAGCCCATGTCCAAGTCGCCCCGGTTCCACGCGGGCCCCGTGACGGCCATTCCCTGCTGTGCGATGACGTGCCGGAGACTTGCAGGAAGATGCACGTGACAGTGAAAACACGGCCTCCTTGGCCCGAGTGTCCTGCAGAGGTGGAGCCTCCTGGACAAGCCCAGGGGGCAGGGTCCGCGGGCCCGGCTTCGTCACTGCTGCCCGTCGGGCCCACCACCCAGGGCACATGTGTCCCCCCCCACCTGGAGCTGAGTGTGCCGTGCGGGTCCTGGGGGCCGGCAGGTCAGGGACGCCCAGGAGGCAGGAGCCCGCAGACGGGCACCCAGGACAGAACGAAGGGAGTCAGTCCTGAGGCCTGACCGCGTGAGAGGAGCGCTCTCCCACCAACCCCATCCGCCTCTCACCCGTTGACGCTGGCGTGTGGCTGTAGTGACCCCAGCTTCTCTGCGGGGTTACACAAAACCAGAATCATTCTTTCCATAGGATTACACAATCGCCTTTATTCTGTGTTTCTCTCTCTGTCCTGACGACGGGGAGTGAAACTTTCTGCTCCAAACCTTTGGCCGGAGGACAGAGGCTCTTTTCCAGGACAAGGCCAAGGGAACCAGTGAAGACCTGGTCCCTTCAAGTGCTGGTCTCCCGAGCCGGGTCCTCACCTCGGGGCCCGGGGTGCTGGGAGCAGGGCACGACCTGTGTCCGTGAGTGCAGCTAGGTCATGGAGGGGGTTATTTGCCCGCAGATGAGCGGCAAGATGTGTGCCCCCCCACGGGGGCCGTATTCCAAGTGCCGACTGTGCTTTGAGACACGTCGGCACTGCTCGGGGGTGGAAGCAGAGGGGCCGTTGGAAACCACACGGCGCGAGCAGAGCACGGAGGAGGCGGCCGTGGGGCGGGCGGGGTTGCTGGGGTTCCGCCACGCTTCATCTCAGAGCGCATCACAAACATGTTGGACTCGGGGCCGGCGCTCGCTCGGGCAGCCTGGTGGGGCGCCTGCAAACAGGGGGGCCCACGTAATGCAACAGGCTCTGGGGGGACAGGTCTATGTAGGGGCTACCTCCGATGTCCTCCAATGACCCCGATTTCTTCACCTGCCCCCGGGCGGCTGTGGGTGTGGGGCAGCCAACCAGCCCTGGTTCAAAACACAGCTCAACACCCAGCAGCTCTGTGACCGTGGGGACGGTATCCAGCCACTCTGTGACTCAGTTTCCTCATGTGAAAAATGAAGGAAATGTGAAAAACCTAGAAAGTGCAGGAAAGCATCTGAGAGCCTGACGAAGGGGTCAGGCTGGTGGAGATGAAAGTGGGAACTGATTGCCAGGAAACGTGGGGGGCCTGCCTCCCTTCCCGCCACCCGGACTGCCCGCAGGAACGCCGGTGCGAGCCCGAGTTCACACCGTTCAGCAGCCCACATCTCCCGCCACAGCGGTCCCCACTTCTGAAGCCTGCGGCTGGTTAGACTCCCGGCGGTCAGCAGCCAGGACCCGGGGGCTCTGGCCCCCTACCCGGGGCAGTCAGGGCTGAAGTGGGGACTGGAGGGCTGAGGGAAGGCCCATGGCCTGTGACCCCAGCTGGCCTCTGTGGCCATGCCCCTGGGGCCAGCTGGTCCTTTTGGCCCCACACCTGCTGCTAAACTCCGGGGCGCCCGAGGGGCATCCCTGCCCACAGCTCCAGGACCTCGGCCCCAGACGCCCTCCAGTCCCAGCAGCTTTGGGGTTGGAGGTGGCGGCTGCCTTCAGGGCTCTGGACTCCATGTCCCGTGTATGTGTGTCGTGTGTGCACACATGCTGTGTGTGTGTTTAATTCCCTCTGCTGGTGCTGTTGGTGTCTCAGGCTTTGCGTGCTTCCTGCATGGACACCTGACCGCTGCGTCTTGCGGTTGTGCGGCTTCCTGAAGCGAGCGCGCCCCCCCAACGTCCCCCACCTCCCCAGGGGGGCATCTGCTCGAGGAAAGCAGACGTGGAGCTGGTAGTAGGTTGAAACTCACTGCGGCCAGATTCCACGCTTGATGCCGGAACCGTGGACACGGCCCCTCAGAGGACGAGGCTTCTGTCCCCCCCGCCCTCACCCACACTCGGTGTCCTTTCTCGTTTCTGCAATCCGTGGGGTGGGGGGTGGAAAGTGTCTTCCTTCTCCTCGGCACCGCTCTGACTCCTGTCGAGTCACACAGTCTCCGTGCCCGTGGGCCGGTGACGTGGCCCCTTCCCCCGGGGGGCCCACTGCAATGTGTCCCTAGTCGGGGCGCATCTCCTGGCGCTCGTGGGTCCTGCTCTCACTTCCTCTGCCCTGTTACGTGTCCTGCAGTGTCCTTCATCCAACAGGAACCGTTATCTGTTCTGAATACCTTTATGCCCATTCGTGTTTTTAATTCAGACGCGGCCAAATCCCTCGATCCCCAGCCACACGTGAAGATGTTAGGTCTCATTGAAGAATTACACTCTCCCCCAAAAGGGGACAGCTACTCCCCGTCTTTTTTTTTCACAACTGAAGTTGTACTTTCCTGTCTCGCACTTGGGGTTTTCCCCGCCCCACGCGCACCTGTGTGCAGAACTGATTTCTTTCCCCACCTTGAGAGTCAGTTTTCCTCGCACGTCCACAGAACTCCCCATCTTCCCTGCAGAGTGACACCTGGTGTGAGCTGGACCTCTGAGCTGGGTCCCCGCGGCACTGTTGTCCCTCCAATGCCGGCTTTTCCCACCGCCCCTCTCCCTCCCCATGGAGACCGGCATCACCGGGGAGCCTGGTCAGTCCTTCCTCGGGCTGATTCCTGGGCTCCCGGGAGATTCCGCGGCTCCTGCGGACCGCACCGTCCTTTCTACCACTTCTTGCGGACTGCTGCTGGTCAGTGTGTGAGTTGGCATCTTTTTAATCTAGAATCTCACTGAATTCTCTTATGATTCTGTTGCTGTTGATGCTGTTTGTCTATTAGTCACTGAGGATTTCTACGTAGTTGACCCATAGATAGACGGGCATTCTTTTCAACTTCATTCCCAATTTATTCCTTTGGCATTTTTATTTCTACGAATAAGGATAGGTTCGTTCTTCCCTTCCAACTCTTAGATGCCTTATTTCCAGTCTCTGATTGAGGAGTCAGGACCGTCCTGCTCCACTGACTGGCAGGGAGGGCAGGTGTCCTTGTCATGTCCCCGATCGGGGACAGAATGCTTCCAAGCCGCCCATGGAGCAAGAAACCTGCTGTCGGTGTTTTGAAGACCACCTTTACCAAGTCAGGAGAGCTTCTCATGCTTGTAGCTGTCTGAGTGTCTTTAGAAAGACAGGACATGCTGACCCCTCTCACACACTTACTCTTCACCGTTACTCTTTCCCTTAGTTCGCTAATGGAACTGGTCATCTTCTGAACCGAAACCGTCTTTGCATCCCTGGGATAAACCACTTTTGATCACGCTGTATCTTTTCCAACATTGTATTATGAAAAATCTTAATGTGTTGAAGGTAATTAATGTATGTTTATTGAGCCATAACGGGCATACGACACTGTCTAAGGTTAGTCCTGCACGCTGACTCGATGCATGCGTATATGGCAGTATGATTACCTGGCATCTGCATTACCTCGCCGAATTACCGAAGGATTTCGCGGTGACGGCACCTGGCGCCCGTCTCTTCACGGCTGAGTCGTGTGACTCAGCATTACCACACTCACTGTGCTGTGCACCCTCTTTCTTTCCGGTGCACACGAAGGTAAGCTGCGATCCTCAGCTCACTTTCCCATGAACACTTCACACAGACATCATTCGCTGGGGTTCAGTATTTCTGCCCGGTCCTTCTTTTCTCTTTTGGAATAAAATTTACATACGACAACTTTGCCCAATGCACACACCTGTGTGAGCCAAACCCAGCGGAGTTGCAGAGTGATACCCCAGAGAGCTTCCTCCTGCTCCCCCCAGCCCCCCCACAGGTAAAAATGGCTCTGATTTTTTCCCACCGTAAATTAGTTTTGCCTGTTGTAGAACTTCACATAGACTGAATGACGTGATATGTACACTTTGTGTCTGGCTTCTTTCAAAAAAGGGAGCCTGGGTGGCTCAGGCGGTTAAGCGTCCAAGTCTTGGTTTCAGCTCAGGTCATGACCTCGGAGTCGTGGGATCGAGCCCCGTGTCGGGCTCCATGCTCAGTGCAGAGTCTGCTTGAGATTCTCTCTCCCTCTCTGCTCCTCCCCCTGCTCTCTGAGATAAATAAATAAATCTCGAAACAAACAGACAGACACAGGGTTTGAGATTCGCCATGCCATTGCGTGGACCGGTGGTCTGTCCGGTGTTTTGGCTGAATAGTACTCCGTCCTCTGACCGTACGACAGCTTGATGATTCATCGTCCCACTGATGGACTCATGGGATGCTTCCATTTCTTGGCTATTATGAATAAAACTGCTATGAACATTCCTGTACAGGTCATTCTGTGGACACGTGTTTTCATTTCTCTTGGATGGACGTCTGGGGTGGGGCTGCCAGGTCGTGGGGCAGCGCGTGCTTCGATGTATAAGCAACCACAGACCTTTTCCCCAAACGCCCCATCAACACTCGGTGAGGCCTCTAGCAGCCCCACGTTCTTGTCAAATTTTGGAGTTATCCGTCTTTTCAACTTTAGCCATTCCTGCAAGTGTGTATTTTAAAACATGCTGTGGGATCCAGTTAGCTAATATTTCATTCAAGATTTTCCTACCTGTGTGAATCAGGAAAATTGGTCTTGTGTGGCCCTTATCCAGATTTGGAACAAGACGGCCGCCAGTCTCTTAAAATGAAACAGGTTGTTTTACCGCTCTTACTGTTTTCTGGAAAAGTTTACATATGATAGGGATTATCTGTCCCTGGAAAGAGGCTGTTAGCCGTTTTGGCATAAGGCTCTTTTTCTGAGAAAGGTGAAAACTTTGATTCCCATTTTAAATCTATTTAAGGTTTTTATTTCTTCTTGGGCCAGGTTTGGCACTTTGTTTTTTCCCAGAAATACACTCATTTTACCTCAAAGTCTTCCTTAAATATCCTTGCCTCCATCTCTGCTGGGCATAAAGAGAGATCTGGGAACCCACAGGGGCCGGGGGATCAGAGGGAGCTGATCCCTGAGGCCAGAGTGGTGAGGCAAAGGGCAGGAGGCTTCTAGGAGGAGGTGAGTCCCGGGGTGGGCTCTGAGCTCCAGGACCCTGCCACCCTCCAGATATCCTCCCTCTTCCCACCTTGGAGGAGCTGATATGATTTATGAAGGGGGAGCAGTTTTCCCTGGAGTGGAAGCCAGAAAGGTGTCTGCATTTAGAAGCTCTGAAGTCTGTACGAACTTCTGGGGGCTCCTCGGTCCTCACTGGGGAATGGGTGTGGTGAAACCTGCCTCAGGGGTGTGCACAGCATAATGTGGATCGTGGCTCCTGTCAGGTATGTACTGGGACCAGGTAAACGCACGGAGAAGTAGATGAAAGCATGTCTCACAGCAGGTGTGTGTCTCGTCTGCATTTGTTTCCCGTCTTCCTCTCAGGAAATACAGCAGGAGTGAGGTTCTGAAGGGTTTCTTTCTTCTTTTTAAAGCACAAAGGAGCAAGTCTCTCATAACAGAATTTGAGGCCACGGACCCCGAGTCAGAGGTCACTGGAAGCTTCTTGGTACTCCTCAGAACCACACCGACGCACCACCTGCCCCAGGCCAGCGTGAAGCCCTGTGTCTCCTGGAGTGTGTCTGCAGTGCGTAACCCTCTTCTGCCCCACAGTGGGCCCCAGCTCGCTGTCCAAAGAGTGTCCAGGCTGTGTGCAGGGTCAGAAACCTAGACTGAAGTTCTTGGCAAGCTGAGGAGAGATGAATTCAGAGTCTCCCAGACGTCTGCAATTGGTGACATTCGAATGAGACCTGTGACGAGTTGGTGGCACTGTATCAGTGTGAACCTCCTGGCTTGCATAATTGTACTGGATTATGTAAGATGGTGGCATTAGGACAAGCTGAGCAGAGAGTGTATTGGACCCCTATGTCCTCCTCTGCAGCTTTTTTTAAAGAGTGAAATTATAAAACAAATAGTTGTTTTAATTACCAGGCATAAAAAACCCCAGGAATTAAATGTCCCATGACCGAGACTAACCAATAATTAGAAATAGACTCAGCGGGGCCTGGGCCGCATAGTAGGTTAAGTGTCTGACTCTTGGTTTCGGCTCAGGTCATGATCTCAGGGTCTTGAGATCGAGCCCCTCATCCGGCTCCGCACTCAGAGTGAAGTCTACTTGGACTCCCTCAGCCTCTCCCTCTGCCCCTCCACCATCCTCGCTCACTCTCTCAAAGAAATAAATCTTAAGAAGAAAGGGAACTAGGCCCCAAAATGAAATAATTGAAAACAAGGAATGAGTGTTACAACAACTTTTACAAGTCAAATCTATGTTCTCAAAAAGGTAAAAGAAAACATACATAGGATGGGGGGAACAGGAGGCATAGAAAAGAGCCAAAATGAACAAGAGATGGAAAAATGCATTATCTGGGATGGGAAAACACACAGAATGGGATCAACCGTGGATTACATACTGCAGAGCAATGTTTTTAAAGATCAGTGGAGTGTTTAAGAGAGCAGCAGACATTTTCCAAAATGATATACAAAAGGAAATTACCAAAGAAATGAACAGAACGATAGTGGTCAGGAAACAATCTAACAGACGACATTGAGATCTCTGATGGGCGAGAAGAGATGAAGGACAGAGAGGTAGCTGAAGAAATAGCTGCTGAAAATCTTCAAAATCCCATTTGAAAAGGGGCTATAAACTCAAAGAGCCAGGATCTCAATGAACCCCAAACAGAAAGAAATCGAGAAGAAACCCCTACCAAAATATATCATAATCCAACTTATAAAGTGATAAAGGGAAAATCAGAGAAGTAACCAGAGAATAAAAGACATATTATATACAGATGAAGGAAGAAAGTGTGTAAATAAATTCTCATCAGAAACTGTGTAGGACGGTGGAGAGGCTTCTTTAAGGTACAGAAGGAAGAAAACTGTCAACCTAGAAGTCTATACTCAGCAAAAATATGTTTCAAAATGAAGGCAAAATAAATTATTTTTTAGCCAAAATAAAAGCTGAGAGAATTTACAGTCAGCAGACTAACACTATAATAAATATTAAATAACATTTTTCGCACAGAGGGAAAATTACATCAGACGGAAATATGGACTTACACAGATATGCAAGTAAATATAACAACATTTAAATTAATTTTTAATTTAAAACATGATTAACTTCTCAAAGGAAAATAACAATATGTTAAAAGGTTTATAAGGTGGAGAAGCAAAATCTATGACAAGAGCACAGAGGACAGAAGAGGAGAGAAATGGAAGCACACTATTGTAAGGCTTTTGCATTATACGTGAAGGGGAATAGCATTATTTGAAAGCACTTGGATAAGTTAAAGATGTATATTGTAAACTAGAACAATCACTAACGTGGAAAGATATAGCTAATAAACACATATTGGCGGTAAAATGGATATTTGATAACATTCATTTAATTTAAGAGGACAGAAAAATGAGAACAAAGAAATGAGACAAATAGGAAAATAAAAGGCAAGATGCTATATTTAACTCCAACCATTTATATAACACATTAAATGTAAAAGGCCTAAACATTCCAAAAGCAGAAATCGTCAGATTGCATTCAAAAAAATCAAGACCCAAGTGTATGGTATCCACAAGAAACCTGGTTTAAATGCAAACAGCACAGATAAATTAGAAATGAAAGCATGGGAAGGAAACACCGTGTAAACACCAGTCAAAAGAAAACAGGAGCTGCTATGTCGACGCCAATAAAGTTTATCCCAGGATAAGAAATATCACTATGGATGAGGAAAGATTTCATAATGATGAAGGAGTCAATTCTTTAAGAAGACACAGTGACCCTAAACATGTGCACCTAACAATAGTGAAACACCCTTTCTTTCCATGGGCACATGAGTCACCAAGAGAGATTGCATTACGAACCATAAAACAAGTCCCAGGACATTTGAAAGGACCGAAATCACACAAAGTACATTTTCTAATGATGATAGAACTAAACCAGAAATCAGCAACAGGGGATATCCAGAAATCCCCAGATATTTGGAAACTAACACATTTCTGAATAATTCATAGGTAAAAAATAAATCACAAAAGAAGTTAGAAAATATTTTGAACTGGTGACTAATATAACAAAGTAAAAAAATAAGAGAAAAAAGAAAAAAGAAAATATTTTGAACTGAATTAAAATGAAAACACAATACTTTGAAATTTAAGGGGTGCAGTGAAGCAGGGGTTAGAGGAAAACTTTTGACATTACATTCTTATATTAGAAAAGATGAAATATTTCAGGTTAGTAATCTATGCTCCCCTCTGAAAGAACTATAAAATGAAGAAAAAGTGAAACCCAAAGTCAGCAGAAAGAAATAATAATGGGAAAAAATAAATGAAATAGAAAGCAAAAAAATAATAAAGAATCAACAAAATCAAAACCTGTTCTTTTTTTTAAAAAGATTTTATTTATTTATTTGACAGAGATAGAGACAGCCAGCGAGAGAAGGAACACAAGCAGGGGGAGTGGGAGAGGAAGAAGCAGGCTCATAGCAGAGGAGCCTGATGTGGGGCTTGATCCCATAACGCCGGGATCACGCCCTGAGCTGAAGGCAGATGCTTAACCACTGTGCCACCCAGGCGCCCCCCAAAACCTGTTCTTGAACAAGTTTATGTATGAACCTCTAACCAGATTGATCAGGAAGAACAGAAGACAACTTATCAAAGTAAGATAGGAAAGACAGTCACTCTCAAGCCTATAGACAGTACAAGGGTAATAAGGGAATGCTATGAACAGCTTTATGCTAATACATTCGAAAACTAAGATGATAGGAATAAATTTCTTGAAAACCACAAACTACCAGGATTCACTCAGGGAAGAAGTAGGTACAGATAATGTATTTGTCTATGTGGGAAATTCAAAGGAAACTGCAAAAAAGCTGTCAGAACTCATAAGTGAGTTTAGCAGGAATAAAATGTATGAAAGGCCAATGTACAAATATTCATGGGATTTTACATGCTAGCCATGAGTAATTGGAAATTAAAATTTTAAGAAATTTACAATAGAATTAAAATTATGGTATACTTAGCAATCAATTTAACCAAATTTGTGTAAGGCTCATAAACTGAAAACAACCAAATATTGTTGAAACAAATTAAAGATCTAAATAAATGGGGGAGGGGCACCTGGGTGGCTCAGTCAGTTAAGCCTCAAACTCTTGGTTTTGGATCAGGTCATGATCTTGGGGTCGTTGAGATCAGCCCCTTGTCAGGCTCATGCACACAGTTGGGAGTCTGCTTGCGATTCTCTCTCTCCCTCTGCTTCTCCCCCTTCTCTAAAATAATAAATAAATCTCATAAATAAATAAATAAATAAATAAATAAATAAATAAATAAAGGTGATATACCATGTTCATGGAAGTTTCAGTATTTTTAGAATGACAATTTTCCTGAAATTGACCTATAGATTCAATGCAATAACAACAACAAAAATCCCAGAATACTTTCTTATAGAAATTGACAAGCTAGTCTTACTGTTTATGTGGAAACATAAAGGCCCTAAAATAGCCTAACCAATTTTGAAAATGAAGAAAAGGGTTGAGAGGCATTCTATATCTCAAAGTTTATCATAAAGCTTGAATAACTAGGACTGTGGTATTGGCAAAATAATAAATACATAGATGAACAGAACAGAGTCCACAAATAGACACACACATATTTGGTCAATTAATTTTTGACAAGGTTGCCAAGGCAATTCAAGGGGGAAATCATCGACTTTTCAACAAACGATGCAGGAAAAATTCGACACTCACATGCAAAAAAATAAACTTCAACGTTTACTTCACACAACAAAAACAAACTCAAAATAGATCCTAGATCTAAATACAAGAACTAAAAGCATAAAACTTTAAGAGAAAATATGGTAGAAAATCTTGGTGACCTTGGGTTAGGCAAAATAGGACAGAAACAAAAGCACTAACTATAAATAAACTGTATAAATAAACCAAATTTTCAGTATAAATAAACTGAAAAAAAAAACCCAGTATATTGCTGAAATTTAAAAGTTTCTTCTTCAAAAGACACGAAAATGAAAAGGAAAGCCAAATACTGGGAGGACATATCTACAAATCTTAGATCTGGGAAGGAGACATTAGATGATGAAATGTCCGGGGAGCAGTAGGGAAGGACCCCCTGGCACTGTCTCCCCTGGCACCAAAACCAGGTGTCCTAACCCAGCGTGGTTGAGTGTTTTGATGTTATACTAAGCACAATTGAATCTTCTAGTGAATTTCCATTTTCCAAGCAGCCAAGCCCCTCATTAGGCAAGCTCACTGGCCAGGCGGTCCTACCTGGTCTAGGCTGCCCTCTCTCTGGGCTACACTCATCACAGTTGGCAAGGACCCTAATCATCACTGAGACAAAGAGGGCAGGTGAACCTGGGTCCGCTCCCTTCCACCCATCCAATTTGGGTGGTCAGCTTGTCTGTCAGCATGTGGACCCCCACCATGCTGGACACTTGTCCTCCTGGCTGGACATTGGGAAATGCCACGCATCATTTGTGTCTCTGGGAGGGGTATTGCTCCCCTTGCTGGCCAAGGCTGGGGTGAGGGGCAGCTGGACAAACGCTCCAGGCACCTTTGGAAGAAATCCACCTTCAAGGCAAGAGGGTAAATGATCATGATGTGGTTATTCTGGCAGAATTTGGAGGAAAAAAATAATGTCGCCTTTATAAGGGAGTCAGCTGACTATTTTACAATTTTTTCCCAAATCGACCAAGCCATTTTCACAACATAAAACAAGCAAAAAAATGTAATTATTTCAAGGTGTCCTTCACCTCGAACTCACTGGAGGCTCACAGCTTAGGGGTTTTAAAAAAATACATATATTTAAAGCAAATATTATTGCAAATGACTACTCTGTAATTTGGATTAATTGCTTTTGGTTTTTTCTGGAAATAAAATCTTTAAGGCAAACCCATAAAAACCCTGTAGCTCATGGCAGCTGTTCCTGCAGTGCCTCATTTACAGAGAGCCCAGAGCTGCCCCACAGGGGAACTTGATGGGTCACAGAGTCCCCGATATAGGGTCAAAGCCCCTGAAGGGGGCTGTGCTATGCTCAGCAGATCCACAGGCATGGACAGCTCCAGCCCACACCAAGGTGTCTATTTACACAGCTGGAATGATAGTCTATGGGTTGTCCCTCAAGGGTAGTCCCAAGATCCTAACCCAGGGAGGGTCCAGAAAGGACCCTGCATGGGTTATCACTACTCCCTCTTTGGGGTTAGGTCAGAGGCTCAGCCAGACCCTGCTGGGTCAATGTGAGGGACCCACCCAAGGGAAAACATGCCAGCTTGGGGCTGGGAAGAGCTGGAGTCTGGCAATGTCCTCAGTCGTATGAAACGTGTGGCTTTGTGAAAGTTGAGGCAGGGGGAGGGTGTACAGAAAAGGTGGGTAGATGGAAGAGCCTTGTGCCCCAGGGCACCTCCCCTGGGCCTTCCTTGAAACATCCTGGATTTGAGGTTTTTCCTGACACGGGAGTCTGGTAAGACCCTATCCCAGGGAAGGGTCTGTGCATGGTCACGGTGGGAGGTGGGGTTTAGGAATTTTTAGGAATGAGTTGGAGGGGTGTGTGCAGTGCTTCAGGGGGCACAAGAAAGACAAAGGTGGAGCAGGGTCCATTCAGTTGTCTCTGGGGACCTTGAGTAATTTCAGCAGAAGGAGGGGTAAGAACAGACTGGCAGGGGCAGGGTACGGATGTCACGTGACTACCATTCACCTTGTCCCTTCAAACTTATCATTTTATTTCTTCTGAGTAGCAGCCCTGAGGGGTGGGCATCATCTTATCGTCTTTCCTTTCTTGGGTCCTGAGCCCAGGGTCTCACAGCTAAGGACAGACAGCGATACTGTGTTTCCTGCAGGTGCACGNTGGGTCCTGAGCCCAGGGTCTCACAGCTAAGGACAGACAGCGATACTGTGTTTCCTGCAGGTGCACGTGAACAGAGGTGAGGAGGAGCAGATCCCGGGCCCTGCGGGCTCCACCATGGGATCAACAACAGATACAGGGCACAGATCCTGACTGCTTATCAAGGTGAAACTTTGTCAAGGTGAGACAAGGTGAAACTGCTTGCCTCCAGCAGGCAGTGGGAGGGGAGAACAAAGCTCTGGGGTTCTGGATCAACTCTGTTGCCAGTGTGAACTGTGATCTTAAGCAAATTCTACCCCTGCTCTCTGCTAGACCTCAGTTTCCCAGTTCAATTTCAGTTTCATCATAAAACTCAGTTTCCTTGGTTCATTGGGCATGGAATTCATCTATCCATCCATCCATCCATCCACCCCCTATCTATTTTTCTATCCATCCACCATCTATCCATCCAGCCACACACCCACCCATCTACCCATCCATTCATCCATCCAACCCCCCATTCACTCACCCACCCACCTATCCATCCACCCATCCATCTGTCCGTCCTTTCATCCATCCAATCACCCACCCATACATATATCCATCCACCCACCTTTCCATCCATCCATCCATCCATCCATCCATCCATCCATCCATCCAACCATCCATCCATCCAAAACCATTGTTCATCTCCAATGTGCCACACTCTGCTAGACCCTGGAGAACAGGAGGAAATAAAACGGGCAAGAAGCTCTCCCTCTTGGCTCTGAGGGTTGCTTGGGAAGATAGACTATGGTTTGGGGACCAGCCAGGAAGCTTCTGCAGTAAGAAAGCATCTTACTGGCTTTCTGGGTGGGGCATCTGGGTGGCTCATTCGTTAAGTGTTTGCCTTCGGCCCAGGGCGTGATCCCGCCATTCTGGGATCCAGCCCCACATCGGGCTCCTCCGCTGGGAGCCTGCTTCTTCCTCTCCCACTCCCCCTGCTTGTGTTCCCTCTCTCGCTGGCTGTCTCTCTCTCTCTGTTAAATAAATAAATAATCTTAAAAAAAAAAAAAAGAATAGAGACGGAGGTGGCCTGGAAGAGGTTGGTGGCAGAGGGCCCAGAGAGCAGCTAGGGCCCAGGAGTAGAACGCAGTTGCCCTCGTTGGTGGGGCGTCAATCTGCGTCCTGGGCCGGGCTGGGGCCCCAGCAGACTACCCCTCATGTCGTGGCTGTGGCCCTCTCTTGGCTGGCTACTTCTGAGCTGACCCAAGGTCCTCAAGAACCCATAAGCAGGGGGCGTGGGGAGAGAGCCAGCTCCACCAGGTGGTCCAGGAGGAGGAGGGATGGCTATTGTGGCTGCCCCAGACCTGGTGGGAACCAGGGAATGTTTAGGCCCCTAGGGACCCGCAGACCCCTGCCCTGGAGAACCTGCACGTAGGGGAAAGGAAGGTGAGGTGCACCCGGGCGGTGCCTGCAGGGGAGAGTCAGGATGACCTTATCCCTGCCCCAGGGAGGGGAGAGGTGTAGAAAACTCATTCAGCCCCTCAGGCCACTGCACCCCAGCCCCACTTCCAGAGGGGCTCAGTGTGAGGCAGCCGGCCGTCAGGTACTTCTTCTCACAGATCCCTCCTCACCACAGAGGCCCACCCCCTGCTCTGTGCCCGTTGAGGGTGGCCGTCAGCCTGTGAGCTCCTCCTGTGGGAACCCAGTTGTGCCTGGGCAGAGCACAGCAGTCCACATAGGCCTGGGGGGACACAGGGGATGAGAGGCAATCCTACTGGGTTGGAGGGCTTTCTGGAGGAGATGGCCTTGCAGCTCTGGTAAACTCCCTTTTTGCAGGGCTCAAAGGGCTGCACCCTCCATGTCTGTGGGCAGGGTGGCTGCACTGTTGGGACAGAAAGTCTGGACCACGGGTTGGGTTTGTGCAGAGCCCCCGGTGGTGGATCCGTGGGTCCCCCAATGGCTAAAGGATGCCTTTGAAGTCTGGGCTGCCTCTACAGGGAGGGCCTGTCTATTGGTGCTCTCCTGCCGGTGTTTACAAACGCCGCTTTATCCCAGAGGGTGTGCGGTCCTGTGGCTCTGTGTGCATGATGCCTGCACCACCAGTCTCAGGCAGTTAAGCCTCCCTGAGGAGCAGAGCGCAACCTCCTAGAGCTCATCCTAATACCTCTAAACGGTGTGACCCTTGTGCAGCAAGGGACCTTTCTTCAAGGAGGAGGTTTTCTCCCTGGAGCCTGCCTGAGCCTGAGGAGCTGGCCTAAGCTTGAGAGTGGAGGCAGGTGCTGGGTTCCTGCTGCCTTGGGGTCTCCCTGGGAGGAACTGCCGGGAACCCTTGGACCCTGGCTCTGGCCAACCTGGCCATCTTTGGGGGAGCAGACCTAATTCTAAGAGTGTGGGTGGAAGCTAGTCTGTGCCTTCAAGCCCTCAGCAAAGGGCCTCCAGTTCTCCCACTTGGAAAAGGTTCTGCCCCATGCCCTGTGTACCCCTGGAGTCCAGGATAAGTGAAGTCAAGGACCTGGGAACAACTGGAACCTCCAGCAGCCCTCAGGGTTGAGCCTCAGGCGAAAAATGAGTAAAATCTCAAATACGAAGCAAATTGTCCACATCGCGATGAGTGGGGTCTTCTGAGGAGGCACCTGTGCCACACCCACAGGGTAGGGGGGAATCAGATCAGACCCATGTGGCCTCAGGGAGGTCCGTGTCAGGAGGGAGAAGGCAGAGGTACGAGAGGGAGAACCTGTCCCCCAAAGGGGCCCTCCAAGGAGGCCCCCGCTGGAGAAGTCCATAGCCCTCTATGCAGAGGAGAAAAATAATCCCATGTCTGCAACGAGGCATGAGAAAACAGCGTTGAAACAACCTGGAAACCACCAGGTGTCCATCTGTGGATGGATGGATGGATGGATGGATGGATGGATGGATGGATGGATAAAGTGGGGTCTGTCCACACTCTGGGGTAGCAGCCTGAAGAAGGAATGAAGGGGACACCACCCACCCTTGTGGATGGACCTCAAGGACACTGTGCCGAGAGAAAGAAGCCAGACACAGAAGGACAAACGCTGCATGATCCCACTCCTTGCAGGTCCCAAGAGGCATCAGATCCGTAGAGACAGAAAGGGGAAAGGTGGGCGCCAGGGGCTGGGGAGGGGGCTGGCAACGTCCTGCTTCATGGGGACAGAGTTGTGGTTTGGGAAGATGAAGCAGCTGTGTGGATGGACGGCGATGGCGGCTGCGCAGTTGTGCGAATGTGCTGAATGCCCCTGAACTGGACACCTACAAACGGCTAAGAGGGTCAATTCTATGTGTATTGTACCACAATTACAAAGGAAACACAAAAAGCCCAGCCTGGCAGTAGTGGGCTCTGTCCTCTGCACCTGGCTCCCGTCCTCCCCGAGCATCAGGACCTTTGGGCACAGCAGCCCAGAGGCAGGTGCGTTTCTCACGCCTGCAGTGGGGAGACCAGGGCCCAAACAGATGTGAGCAGCTGCAGTCAGTGCACAGGGGGCTATGGTAGATCCAGGCCACGGCAGGCGGCTCGCTTCAGAGCCGGCATTCCCACGCACCCTGCCACCGCGCAGTCGAAGCCCAGGGCCGATGCCCCTCCCCATCAGAACTAGTTGGGAAGCTGAGTCCAAGCTCAGAGCATGTCTCCAGGCTCCCATACCCTGGGAGAAAAGAGGCTTAAACTCAGAAATTAAATTGATATTTGGAAAATTGTTTTATTTAATGCCTGTCTCACCTGCGTGGTGAGGGGAGCATTACCAACAGTGAGTTCAGGAGAAGCTTCTGGGAGGTAATGACATCTAGCCAGCTCTTGAAGGACAGGTAACATTTTGTTCTTCACCTTAAACATTGTTAACAGTTACATAACTAACATATAGTCACTGGAGAAAAATGGAAATGCATGTAAACATAACAAAGAAAAAAGTTATAATACCCTGAAATCTCATCACTCAGTTTAGACCACTGTTAATATAGTTCAATTCGTATTCCTTTCCTAACGGTTCCTCCCCATCCCGTGTTTCAGGGACGTATCAGTGTGGGCAACATGCACGTATCTACACCAGCATGTCGTTGTCTCGGCAGCAGTCCACGCATGGACCCTACAGGTGTGGCTCAACACTTTGTGGCTGGAATGTGCCACGGTGTGGGGAGCTCCAGGGAACCCACTGATCAGGACCCAGAAAACCTCACTCAGAGCCTCTGGACACCACACAGCAAGGGGACACAGCCTCTCTAAAATAGCCACACAGAAACTAAGAGAAGGAGTTGAAATGACAGTGGCCCCAAAAGGTACCGGTTCAGCTGGTGGATTAAACACGTGTAATAGGCCCTTCTGCAAAACCCACTTCAACCCACTTCAGAAAACAGATTTTAAGAGACATCGACCCGTGAGGGTGGAGAGGACAGGGGAGGGCAGGGCAGCCGCAAATTTGCAGATGGACCCATGGTGACTGGCTCACAGACAAGAGAGAGAGACAGCTCTGAAAGTGCAGAAGGTGAGCTTTTCCCGGATTTAATACAAAGAGCACCCCACGCTCAGGACTGGCCATGAACGCAAGCCTGAGATGAGAGTGCGGGAGTGGGTGCCATCAGGAAGGCCAGCATGGAAGGCGGTCATGAGGGAGACAGATTCCTAGACGCTCTGTGCAACCCTCCTCCCGCTCAGCAAAAGTCCAAAGGCTTCCTCCCCGGAACGCAGGCAGCCGTGACCTGACGCTGACTGCGGAGACCCCAGCTTAACCCCCAGAGTACTGGCAGCTGGACCCCCCTCATCCCAGATCAGCCCCTAAAGATGCTGCATGAACTGCTGTCAGGACCCCCGTCACACGGATGTCAAAGGCAGCAGGCCCTCCCTTACCTCAGACCTCCCAACCGGCTCTGTGCTCCCCGCCTCAGATCACGAGTGGGTCACCGAGGAGCAATGCAGGAGACTAAGAGGAATAGAACAAAGCCATCTGGAGGACACACAGCCACGTGGACAGAAGAAAACTTCACGGTAACCATCGGTTTCCAAAAACAAAGAGCGGAGGAAACAGAGGGCAGGAAATCTGTAACGAAAAGTATTTCTGGACAACTTCCCAAAACTGAAAGACACAAGCTCCCAGATGGAAAGAACCCACAGTGGAGGGAATCAGACTCACTCCCCGGGTCCTGTTTGCCCCCACATCTTTGTCCACAGCAGCCTGGCCCTGAGAGGTGGGGTGGCCTCGTGGGTTAAAAGCAGGACTCCCGAGCCAGGCTGCCTGGGTTCCAGTCCTTCCTCCTCCAGATTGGTGGCCTCAAGCTGCTAGTTCCATGTTCTGGGCCTCAGTTTGTGAACGCTTGAGATCGCTGTGACCACGGAACACTTGGGACAGAGACAGGATTCTAGATGGTTCCCAAGAAGAAAAAGCAAGTTGCATGCAGAGCGCAAGGGAACAGACTCTCCTTGCTTTTCAACAGCCACTCTGGGAGCAAGAAGACAAGGGGCGATGTTCTGAAAATTCTGGATGAAAAGCATCTCCAGTCTAGAATTCCACAGCCAGCCAAACTGTCATTCTGCTGTGTTGGGAGGATAAATGCGTTTCAGACGTGCGTGGTCCTAGAAAATGTATCTCCCAGTTTATCAGAAGTTACTAGAGGGTGTGCTCCACAGAGAAGAGAGTAAGCCAAGACGATGCAGGCGCTGGGAGTGGGCGAGCTGGGGGATGGCCGCTCCTGCTCCCGGCGTGATGACCACAGGCAGGGTGTGCAGGACAGCCGGTCCACATCGGGGCCGAGTGACTAAGGAGCCAGACGGGAGGACAGCCACTGCCAGCATCTCTGCAGTGACGGTCCCTTGGCATGTCCTGGCCACGTGTGGATGAAGTTCCTGTCTCCCCTCCTGCCCTGTGTGAATTTCTTGTGACTGGAGTGACAAATTCCCACAAACTCAGTGGCCTAAACAGCACACTCTATCATCTTGTGCTTCTGCAGACGGGAAGTCTGAAATGGGGCACAGTGGGCAAAAATCGAGGTATCAGCAGGGCTGGGTTCCTTTGTGGAGGGTCTAGAATACATTGTCTTGCCTTTGCCACCTGCGTTCCTGGGCTCAGGACCCCTGTCCAAATTCAAAGCCAGTCGAATCTCTCTGCCTCCCTCTACCACATTTAACGTCCCTTGGGATTACATTGAGCCCACCAGCCAGTACAGGACAGCCTTTCTACCTCTGCCCAAGTGCTGTTCCCTAGGCATGCACTGTGCTCCCTTCTCAGTCTGTCACGTCTCTGCTCAAATGCCACCACCCCAGAGAGGTCTCACTTGGCCACACTTCTCACCTCGTTTCCCTCCTAGTTGTTGCCTACAGCATGCAGAGACTTTGAACCTGCCCTGCAAGGTTCTTAGGTATCCTGCTTACTGCCGCCTTCCCCGTGAGAACACGAGCTCCTCAGGGGAGGAGACCTTTGTCTGTTTCGGTCACTGCTACATCCTTAGGCCTCTGGCCGTGCCGGCACACACTAGGTGTGCAGGGTGTGTGTGCTGCTTGAATTAAGCGAGCGTCCAGGCTATAGCTGGTCAGCCCTGTTGTCCCCCCAGGGTCTTCTGTTAATGCCCAGGGGCTGGAGCCAGACTCATCCCTTGAAACCTTCACCTGCCCAAGCACCACTGCCTCCCCTTCCATGGCTGGGCTACCCGCAACCTGCTTGCTGTTTCTCCAGACTTGCCGGTGGAGTTGTGTAGCACGTGGCCTTTGTGACTGGCTTCTCCCACTGAGTGTCATGTTTGCCCATATGTCAGCATCCTACTCCTTCCAGTGGCCAAATGACCAACCACTGGTGCATGGACCCCGTCTCACCTACCCCTCGCTCGTTTCAATCTGATTAAACTGTGCAGCCAGACTCACCCTTTCAGGGATCTGTATTAGGTGCTAAAGCTTAAACCGAGTCAAGGGGATGGTGGTTAACATGGATGGGGATGGTTAACACGGATGGGGGTGGTTAACACGGATGGGGATGGTTGGTTAACATGGATGGGGATGGTTAACACGGATGGGGGTGGTTAACATGGATGGGGATGGTTGGTTAACATGGATGGGGATGGTTAACACGGATGGGGATGGTTAACACAGATGGGGATGGTTAACACAGATGGGGGTGGTTAACACGGATGGGGATGGTTGTTTAACACGGATGGGGATGGTTAACACGGATGGAGATGGTTAATACGGATGGGGATGGTTGGTTAACACGGATGGGGATGGTTGGTTAACACGGATGGGGATGGTTGGTTAACATGGATGGGGATGGTTAACACGGATGGGGATGGTTAACACGGATGGGGGTGGTTAACACGGATGGGGATGGTTGTTTAACACGGATGGGGATGGTTAACACGGATGGAGTTGGTTAACACGGATGGGGATGGTTGGTTAACACGGATGGGGATGGTTGGTTAACACGGATGGGGATGGTTGGTTAACACGGATGGGGATGGTTGGTTAACACGGATGGGGATGGTTGGTTAACACGGATGGGGATGGTTGGTTAACACGGATGGGGATGGTTGGTTAACACGGATGGGGATGGTTGGTTAACACGGATGGGGATGGTTGGTTAACACGGATGGGGATGGTTGGTTAACACGGATGGGGATGGTTGGTTAACACGGATGGGGATGGTTGGTTAACACGGATGGGGATGGTTGGTTAACACGGATGGGGATGGTTGGTTAACACGGATGGGGATGGTTGGTTAACACGGATGGGGATGGTTGGTTAACACGGATGGGGATGGTTGGTTAACACGGATGGGGATGGTTGGTTAACACGGATGGGGATGGTTGGTTAACACGGATGGGGATGGTTGGTTAACACGGATGGGGATGGTTGGTTAACACGGATGGGGATGGTTGGTTAACACGGATGGGGATGGTTGGTTAACACGGATGGGGATGGTTGGTTAACACGGATGGGGATGGTTGGTTAACACGGATGGGGATGGTTGGTTAACACGGATGGGGATGGTTGGTTAACACGGATGGGGATGGTTGGTTAACACGGATGGGGATGGTTGGTTAACACGGATGGGGATGGTTGGTTAACACGGATGGGGATGGTTGGTTAACACGGATGGGGATGGTTGGTTAACACGGATGGGGATGGTTGGTTAACACGGATGGGGATGGTTAACACGGATGGGGATGGTTGGTTAACACGGATGGGGATGGTTGGCTAATACGGATGGGGATGGTTGGTTAACACGGATGGGGATGGTTAACACGGATGGGGATGGTTGGTTAACATGGATGGGGATGGTTGGCTAATACGGATGGGGATGGTTGGTTAACATGGATGGGGATGGTTGGTTAACACGGAAGGGGATGGTTAACACAGAAGGGGATGGCTAACATGGAAGGGGATGGCTAACACGGAAGGGGATGGTTAACACGGATGGGGATGGTTAACACAGAAAGCCGGGTACAGGTGACCTCTGGGCTGGTGGGAAGGGGACGCCGTGGGGGTGGGCAGAGCTGCACAAACAGCTCCGAGGAAAGTGGTCCTGTGTCTGGGCTTCCCTGAGGGGCTGGACTGGCACTCACGTGACCCCTCCATGGTGGGCTTGCACACCTCACACGTCCCTCCAGCTATATGCTCAGCTCCAAATTTAATAAGCATTTAAAGATGACCGCTGAGCTCTTCAACACGTATGCTCGGGGTGACGTTTTAATGGCAGATGTATCGAGATGCAGCTCTCATAGCATAGCCGTTACCACTTCGAAGTGAACATTTCAGTCGCATTTGGACATTCACAACGTCGTGCGACCATCAGAACCAGCTAGTCCGGAACATCACCGCACAGCAGAGGGAGACCCCCGGCTCTTAGCAGTCACCCCCCTACCCCCGCCTCTGGCGAACACTCAGCTGACTTCCGTCTCTAGGGATTTGCCCATCCTGGACATTTCCTATAAACGGACTCCTACAACACATGGCCTTTGTGACCAGCTTCTGTCACCGAGAATAACGTGAGAGCATTCATGTCATAGCGCGTATCAGTACTCTGCTCTGTTTTATGACCAAGTACTCCTCCACGGCATGGGTAAACCACATGTCGTGTCTACCCATTAGCGCTGATCTTGCTGTCCCTCATTCACTGTGGAGTGACTACCCTGCAGCTAGTGTCCTTGGAGGGTCAAGGCCCGACGGGCCTACAGCCTCCGCTGGGGTCTGTGCAAATTCTCCAGGCGGCTTTAACAGTCTTTCAGCCTCAGAACTTACGGCTCAGGTGTGGAGCTTTCAAGCAGTCTGTGGGGTTGAAACCGCTGTCACCATTTCGACCCTGCGCTGCCGGGCGGACCCAGGCAGAGGTCTCACTGATGTCCTGGTCCGAGCGGAGAAACGGGAGCAGGGAGAGGCCCGAGCCGCCTCCCTTGTTTTGCAGAAAGCGCAGGCACAGGAGGAAATCACCGAAGGCTGATGTGATTGGGAAGGCAGCCCTCAATGAATGACATCATTCGGAGAACATAAATCTTGGTTTGTATGATTTATTTATGTTAAGAAATCCACATACGATGCTGAGTTCTCAATGGCTTTGTTTAAGTGATGGTTTTTCCTTTTTAGTGAAAGTTGGAAGATGGTAAACAGCTCCAGCTGTAAAAATTAAAGGCGGAGGTGAAGCCAAGGTGATTATTACACAAAAATGCTGAGTGGGAAGGGGTATTTGGCCCTTCCATCCTCTAAAATGGAAATTACTCTCCGACACAACGTGCCACGAACAATAACCTGCTGTTTATTAATTAACCCCTTTTAAAAGCACATTTCTGCTAGAAACTGTTATTTCTCTAGTGTGAAAACTGGCTTATTCCTGTGTATTAGAACAACTATGTCCCAAGTGGTCCAGGCTTGATGCACACGTAGCTGACACGCAAATTTTTTATGATCGGAAATCCCTTCGTAGAAGCCCAGATACCGAGCATCACTTGCTTGGCATGTTGGCCCCAAACTGAGCCACAAGTCACCGGCTGGGGTGTGGAGCCTGTCCCCAGGGATGGCCACAGAGCAGTCCTGGGGTGGGGGCCTTGAGGGTGGGTGTCGGGGAGGAAAGGGGGAGGCAGGCTCCCCAGTGAGAGCTGGACCTGGAGGAAATATGTTTTGCAAATGGCTCAGTCCTTCCGGACACCGACAAACAAATGTCCTGATCATTGCCGGGAGCAAGTGGGTGAGCACAAGGCCAGCACACCCTCTGGAGCTCACACGCCTGGCATCGCAAGAGCCCCAAGCAGGTGTTCTAAACGCAGACTGCTCTGCAGCGGTGCATCTGTCACATACGCACTCTGGACACCATAACCTGGCTGCGCATGTCACCTGGAGTAGGGCTTTGGGTCGGGCAGATGAATCCCTCTCCTGCCTTTAGGACACGTCTTTTACCTCCAAGGTCCAGTTTCCCGCGTCAGAGCGTGTGGGATTGTTGTGAGGGTCACATGGCGCCGTGATGCTGCCCAGCGGGAGAGGACAGGAGCCCCAGGACCCCCTGCCCTCCATCACCGCATGCCAGGGAACCCCACGGGTAGACCAAGTTTCTCTCCTTCTGCCGTCACCCCTGCCTCCATCATCCCACCGAGGCCCCCCTGAGCAAGTTGGCTTCCTTTTCCAAATCACGCTCCATGCACCTGGGGACCTAGGTGGCTGGCTCACTGCTATGTCCCCGTCCCGAGGGACTGGGGCAGGCTGCTGAATGCCGGGCCGGCAGCCATTTCAAGTCAGGACAGGTGAATGACAGGGCACTCAGCCTCGGGCCCTCAGTGCGAGGCTGCTGTCCCCACTGTGATGTCTGGTAAAGCTGCCCCTCATCTCCTTGGGTCCTTCCGGGCTGAAATCAGACCTAAGGGTCACTTTCTTCTCACTCAGCGCTCTTCATTCATGAGTGACTCATTCTTTCACTCACTGAAGCTCCCAGACTCGGGCCAGCCCTGGGCTTTGTAGGGGCGTTCGAGGCCCTGGAAGCTGCAGGTGTGTGAGGCAAATAGCCCTTGTGGTTGATGGCACGATGGGACTGCGAGCTCCAGGAGCGTCCGCCTTACAGGGGCCTCTGGCCCGATGTCAGCAAATGCAGGAATGGCCCCAGAGCCTTGGCCTCCCCGAGGGCAGGGGTGGACCTGGCAGAAACACTGATCACAAGTGCCAGGAGACCAGGCAAGACTAGGGCAGGCCAAGGTCGACAGGGTGGGGCCAGCTCTGGGAGCCCATTAAGATCTGCATGGGTGAGAGGGACCTGAGGCTCCCAGGAGCCCTGTCCTTCCTGGTCTGACTTGCCCTCTGTGTCCAGCCAAGGAGTGAGAAGCTGCTGTCCGTGACTCCAGCTCGGAGCCCTACAGGCAGACCTGGGCTCTGGACAAGGAGGGGTCGGAGGGCGCAGGGATCCCTACTAACGACAGCTCCAACAACCCAGGGCCCCAAGAAGCACCAGCCCTCACCTGCATGCAGCTGTCTCACAAGCCCCCTGGCTTGTCTCCCCCATATGACACATTAGGGAATTGGAGTGCACAGGAAACTGGGGGCTGAGAGGAGGGAGGGTCAGTAAGGAGGGGGTCGGTAAGAAGCTGGGTCTGACTCAGCTGAAGTTCACTCTCCACCCCCGCTGTCTCCATGACCTGGGCAGGAAGGGGAACAGGGAAGGCCCTGTGCACCCCGCCCTCTGCGGCTCTCCACCCTGCATTCCCATCGTAATTCTGCTATTATCCTGGGGGGGCAGGGGTCTGTCCCATTAATGAAGAGCTGCTCAAGGCCGGGACCCTGCCACCTTCAACCTAGCCCCACGCCTGGCACACAGTGGGTCCTCAGGCAGGTCTCTTGACTGGCCTGGGCTTCAGGGGGCGTGGGGCTGTGTGCAGGTGTGTTCCTGCCACTTGGGCCAGGTCCTTCACTGGAGCTTTGTCCAGGATGGAGGAGGTAAGAATGGGGTGGGGGCACTGGCAGGCCTTGCAGGTGCTGAGTCTGGGCATCACGCACCAGAGCAGGAGAGACATGGGCCCTGCTCCCTTCCTAGAGTCCAGGTCATAGGCACCAGCCCCTGGGGCAGAAGCAGGAGGCCCTGTCTTGGGAGGGAGGACTCTGCATGATTCCATCACCTTTGGGTTACTCAGCAGGAGAGGTAAAATTTTCCCTTCCCCAGAGGCGATCCTGGACTTCATCAGCCGGCCCTCTCCCCCCCACAAGGATCAGTTTAGAAGCAGCAAAGGGAGCAGGGGAGAGGGTGTCCGTCTGGGCATCCCAGAAGTCACCATGCCGCAGGGTAGAGTGACTGCAAGCCCAAGGTCACTCCCTGAGGGCCCCGCCCAAACGTGCCAGAACAGGCCTGCTCCTGGACCCTGGAGCTCCCCAGTCCCAGAAGCTTGGGGAGGGGGAGGGAGAGGGGGAGTATTCCCTCTGAGGAGCTCAGCCAGGACTAGGGCCTCTGTACCCTGTCCCCCGTCTCAGAAAGCCCCAGGACCCGCCCTCTGCCGGATTCGGGGTACCGTCCTGAGGTTTGGAGTCTTGGGTGTTAAGCCTCCTTGCATCCTGGCCCGGAGGAAGCGAGAACCGTCGGGCCAGACGCGCAAAACCCCGAGCGGGGGCGGAGAGGAGAAGCGCGGCCTCAGAGCTGGACCCTCACGCCACCTCCACGGAGCCCTGGAGAGGACAGCTCCGCGTTGCGGGGGCGGGACGCGAACGACCAGACAGGCCAGGGTTGCTCAAGAACGACGGAGGGCCTCTTCTGGCCCCGCACCACCTCCGGACCTCGCCGCGCAAACGTGGCCCCAGGGGATGGTGTGTGCTTGCCGCCTGGGGTTTTCCATCAGTCCGTCCGTTCTCCAACCTACCCACGTAAACCTGTGACGGGGCACAGATGCCGAAGCTGAGGCGGGAAGCAATCCCTGCAGCATTTCCAGGGTTCCGTCTGCGGTGTGTGGAGCCCGCAGGACCCCAGGCGAAATTCGGTTTCCAAACTAAGAGGGTCGCCGGTGTGTGGGCAGGGACCATGGCCCAGAGAGGACGGAAGAGGAGGGGGCTTTGCGAACCGGGATGTGAATCCGGCTCAAGCCGACTTGGGGAGTCTGCTAAGTTACAACGTCCCGGGCTCTGGGGCGTTTGGGGAGGCGGAGGGCGGACTCCCACCCAGCGGCCTCCGGGACTCGGCCGCCTGGAAGGCGACTCGGCTCGCCGTTTTCGTTGCCACGAGGCCCCTGCCGGAGCGCAGCCGGAACCGGGAGCAGGAGGCAGGCGCGTCCACGCGGGCTGCGTTCGGCGGGGCCACACTGCCACCTCTGTGACGTCAAGCTCTCCGGCGCTGCTGGGCCGGGGCGCTGGGGGTGGGGGGAAACGAAGTCGCTCCCGGCGGGCGCAGCGGGGCGGCCCCGAGGGGGAGCGCGGCGCGAAGTCCCCGCTCCGGGCGCCGCTGGACGAGCGCAGGGCTCGGGTCGGGATCGGCGCGAACTGGTAACGGCGTTCGTTGGCGGATTTTTGAAGGTCTGGGATAGAGAGAAAGCGTGGGAAACCGATGCCGTTCGTTACCCCGGAGCAGTAGCCGGAGCCCGCGCGCAGCTGGGGGAGCCCCGCCGCCGCAGAGCCGCCGCGCCGTCCTGGCCCACTGTGCGCGCCGCGGGGAAGCCGTATTTGGGGGCTTCCTGCACTTCCTGGAGAGCCGGTTTGGGCCAGGGATACTGCGTGCGGCCAACTCCCTCCCAGGGAATTCAAATGGAGAGTTCAGGCCCACGGCTTCCATCTCTTAAATTAAAAACAAAACAAACAAAAATATCCCTGATTATGCCCCGCAAATGCACGTGGCAGACCCCAGGTGCGGACTGGCCCGCATCTGCGCTCCTGACAGATAGCTGCTCTGGCCAGGACCCGGCATGCAGATTAGGGCAGAGAAGTCTCTTGGGGACTCTCCCTAGAGGCTGCCCATCTGCAAGGGACCAAGTCCTCCCGCCCGTGACGGAAGTAGCTTTCCAAACATCTGGGGTTTGTTGGAAATCCACTAAACGGTTCGCATTCCTGGGAAGTCTTGGTGGAGAGTGCCCCAACACTCTCGGGGCCCACTCCAGCGCAGGGACTGGCTGTGGGCACTCGGAGACTTTGGCTGTGAGCACAGCATGGGGAACAAGCGTCCCTGCCTCGTGCTTTGTGAACTTGCTGGACCAGAAAGCAGGGCCTCTGAGCTCAGCCCTCCGAAGTTAGCTGGTCACAGCCTGTTTCCCTAGGCTCGGGGTAAGAAGGGCCAACGGGGGCCTGGAATATTACCCCCAGAGTCTTGGGGGCCCCTGGGGGAAGCACCCACTCTGGACCAGTGTAGAATCCCCTCTGGGGACGACAAATGCCAAGCAAGCTGCCAGCGCCACAACCCCCCCCCATTCTAGACCCAACAGGCTTGCCAGCTATTGGCCCCAGGGCTGGAAGGCCTCTGCATTCAGTCCCCACTGGGTCCCCTGCTGGGTGCCAAGACCACCTCGGTTTTCTCTGTGTAGTGGGAACCAAACCAGATTGTCCCCAAGCATCCCTGGTGGTCTCCAAGCCTTCTGTTGCTCAAATCTGGGAGGTATTTCCGCCTAATGTAGGGCAGGAGAAGGTGCCCAGAGAGGGAGACCCCCATCTCAGCCTGATTCAATGCTCCTGTGATGGGGGTGGGGCAAGGCCTGGTGGTCTGGACCCTTCCAGGGCAGTTTCAGATCTCTGAGGAGAGCACATATGTAAACTAAGGGAGATGTGCTTTTATTCTTTTAGCTACTGAGTTTTTCGGAGCAGAAACTGGAAGGTGAGCAAAACCTGACCTGGAAGCCGATTGAGCCCAGAGACTGAGTGCCTGAAAGCCCACGGCCAAGCTTCATGGGGCACAGATAGGAACAGGGAGGGGAAACAGTGAGAATCCCACCATCAGTGCATCTGGCCTACTGGCCAGCCCCTTCCCACCTCCCACTGCACACGCTGAAGCAGGGCTCCTTGGGGCTAGAGGGCCTGGGCAGGTGGCTGGGCTGGCTAGGACCTGGCACTTCTGGGCACACACACTGCAGTGCAGCCCTCTCCAGAGGCCAGGCTTTGGGAGTCGGCATGGGGCATGAGTCCTTGCCCAGCAAAGGGACCTTCTAGTCCCAGACAGTAAACTCTGGGAGTGCCAGAAGGCTCCAGCTGGTTTTGTTACTCATGGGCTCCTCAGGATGTCCAGGAGTTGGGGACCCCTTCCTGCCCACTACAATGCTTACTACAGCACTGAGGTCCAGCTTGCTTACCCTCCCCAACCAGGCCCTTCCCCAAAAGAGTTCAAGTGATTCCGGCTCTCCAGCTGCACCTCCCTGCTTATTGGAAGGGCTGCGGTAGGCAGAGCTCCCGGCTGAAGTGGGATTCCAGGCTGCGGCAAAGGTTGGCAGGAAAAGTCCTCTATCCAGTACCCTGAACCCCAGCAAGAAAGTCTGTTCCAAAACCCAGTAGCCTGAAAGATGTGTCCATGCAGCCCACACCTCACCATCGACCATGCAGCCCACAGTAGGAAGCCAAGGTTAGTAGCAACACTTCTGCATTCCAGAGCCCGGTCCCCTAAGCCCAGCATCGGCCACAAGACTCCTTCAAGCTTGGCTTGGTTTGAAAACTGCCCTCCAACACTTCAGTCTCAACAGAATGAAAACTGCTCCTCTCTTCCTGTTTGGCCCCAACTTGTCTGTAACTGTTCCCCCACATCCCCATCCCCGGATGTCTGCAAGGTTGGGCTAGGATCTGGACCCACATCAGATTCCCCCTTCTTCGCCCTTCCCTCTGCGGGACTCTGTAAAGCCTGACCTGTTCTCGGTTCTAAATCCGGCCACGCGGGGGCAGGGCCTGGCCAGGCCAGGGCCATGGCCTTGGGGACAGTCTGCCCAGGCTCCTGGAACTGACTGGGGTTGGTGGGAGCACGTGCCGTGCTATCACTGCTGCAGCTCCTGGGGTGTCAGCAGCTGGCTGGCTCCTGGTCACTCCTGACCCCGGGTTCTGTCCCCCAGGCAGGCCCTGAGCTGCAACCCCCAGCCCTTCCTTAGGGCCCTCGCAGAGGGCAGGGAAGAGACAGTGGGGCCTCCTCAGGCCCTGGAAAGGGTGAAGTCCCAGAGTCCAGAGAGTGTCCTGGCCCAGCTTGGCCAGGGGTTCAGAAGATTTTAATCACCTTCTCAGCTGAGGGAGAGGGCCAGAGTGAGCTGGGTTCCCCCAGAAGAAGACTGGGCCTTCCTAACCTTGGAGCCTGCTGGGGAAAAGGGAAAAGGGAAAAGGAAGGGAGGGAAAAGGCCAGGGAAAAGGAAGCTTGAGCTGGGTGGCAGGTGGGGGATGGGGAAGGATCTTCCTTGCAGGTGGGAATGCTTTGCAGGCGCCACTGTATTCTCCCCAGGCCTCGAACCCAACCTTGCTAGCTCCCCGCAAGGGGGTCTGCGGGTGCTGAGGTATGAGAATGACCTTGCGTTTTCTCTGGCCAGTGGCACCAGCCAGGTTAGGTCCGTGGGCTGGAGTCTGCTCTGGCTGGGTTAAGCAGAACAGCTCCCAGCTCTGAGCTCCTGGTCCCTTCCTTCCTCTCCCGGCCACCCCCCACCTTGGGACTAAGTGGGTTCTGAGTCTGCTAGGGACCGCAGCAAGGCCCTGGTCCCCCGTGGACACTGCCCACCCAAACCCCCGGAGGCTGGCAGCAAGGCCCAAGGCCCCTCTGGATCCCGCAGTTCTCCGCCCAGCCCATGGGGACGAAGTGTGGGGCCCGGGGGACGGGCCCTCAGAAGGGCTGCAGGCAATGGAAGTGAGCTGCCCCAGTTTTCTGTACCAACGCCCCTGTTGGTGCTGCCGCCGTGGTCAACACTCACCTAGGGCCAGAAAGAGTGGACGCTGCGCTCAGCTCATTGAGAGACAGAGCAGGGCAGAGAGCGCCTTCTCTGTCTGGGGCTGCAAGCAGGGCGCGAGGCTGGGCACCCCTGAAACCACGGGAGCTCGGTCTGTGTTCCAACTCAGGGAAGCAGCTGTGAACTGCGGAGGCGGGAAGGCCCAGCGCAACACTGCCTCTGGCTCCTGCCAAGCCCTGCTCTGTTGAGCCTCTCCTCTGGGGTAGCAGGTCAGGCACCCCTCCACAGCCCAAGCGCCTCTGCCAGGACCCCAGGGTCTCAGTGTTAGCCCTCCACCCTTACCGGTTCACCTCTCCTACGGCAAGGGCTCCCATGCCAGACGCAGGTCCCAGCAGAGGCACTACTGGGATCACTGCACAACAAATGGGGAGTGGCGCAGCCAAGAGCCCACCCGCTGCAGCAGAGACCCGCACCAAAGGCTCGACCTCTGCCCTCCTCAGGCTGACTCTAGGCCAGCTTCAGGTCCTGGAGCCTGGCAGAATACTGGTATCAGGAAGGGCCCGGGTCAGCGCCTGCTTCCGCTCCCATTTCATTCTCGAATCCCAGACACACTCGCATGAGGAATTCTCACTGCCCGCACCAGGCCCCTGGCCGGGACATCCTGCCTACCCCCCTGCGTCGGAGGGCGGCGGGGCAGAAGCGCCCGATCAGCTCCCGCCCGCGCGCTCTGCCACCTGCTCCGCCGGCCTTCCCGCCCGCGACTCACCTGGGCCGCGGGAGGCCCCTTCCCCGAAGGTGGCCCAGCTCGGGGGCTCGCGCCGCCGGGTACTCACCTGGGACCCGCGGAGGCAGAAGGGCGCGGGCCCGCCCCTAGGGCGGCGAGGTTTGGGGCGCCCGGTGTTCGGACGGCGGCCCCCGCGCTGCCTCCCCGGAGCCCGGTGCGCGGCTCTCCGCGGCTCCGCGCGGACCGAGGGCGGCGGGTCCGAGTTTCACCCGCCCGCCGGGGCTGCGGCGGAGCGCGGAGCTGGAGGCGCCACCGCTGTTGTTTTTGAGCCGCGAAGCCCGGAGCAGCAGCGCTGGGGTGGGGGCGAAGGGGAGGGGCGGGAGCCGGGCGGGCTCGAGG
>NC_048228.1:1620808-1646068 GCF_002007445.2 Ailuropoda melanoleuca
CTTCCGATCTCGGGAAGAGGGCAGGTGGGAGCGGCGGCGCCGCGGCCATACGAGCGCGGCTCCCGAAGCCCGGCCGAGGCCCGGCTGCAGCGAAGCGGCGAGCGCCGCGCGGAAAGGAGCCGGCGCCGCCCGTTCTGGTCGCCCGCTCCTCCGCGGGCCTCCCGCCCACCCACGGCAGGGGCGCCGGGCCCGCTTTCCCTCGGGATCCCTGCCGGACCAACAGGCCGTTCAGCCCGCTCCTCTTCCGCCTGACCCTGCCCGGCCGAGCCTCACCGCACCAGGGCTGAGCCCCTAAGCATGAGCCTGGTGGGCCAGAAACTCCCGACACTTTTCCGAAGAAGTTCTGCTCCCTTGGTTGGGTCGGCCGGGCTCCCCCGGACAGCAGCGCCTCGGTGGTAGGCCATGCATCCGCTGCTGAGCACCGGGGAAAAGCAGCTCCCCGCTTCTGCAGGAGGCCCCTGGAGTCCCCCGCGGCTGTGTGGGGCTCCTCCTTGAGGTGCCCCCTTTCCAGCATGTCTCCTCTGCCCCAGGCTCAGGGCCTCGGCCTTCTCTATCTCCCGTGACCTCTGGCCCCTCTTGGTGCGAACAAGGCCCGTGTTTTGTGGCTGGTGCGCCAGGGCTGTGGGCCTGCTACCTGTGTGCCCGTGGGCCTTGGAGCATGGGTGTTCCTGTGCGCGTTTGGTCTGTGTGTGAGCACAGCGGCCTCCTCAGAGCCTCTGCCCTGGGCTGCAAGCTGCCCGGGTCAGGCTCTCACTGGGGAAGGGCCTGAAGCCGGAGCGAGAAAGGGGAAAGTGCTGCGCTCTCGCTGGGCCTTCGCTGCACAGAGAGGCCGGCTCGGTGCCCCCAGCGCAGCCCGGGAAAGAGCGGAGCTTCCCCCACCCGGCCGGCCAGCCGCCTGGACCTCAGCTCCCTCCCTGTCTGCTCCACCCCGACAGGTGGGGAAGGTGGCCCTGGGCGGCTCTTCTCAGGACCTAGAACGGGTGCCTGGAGGCCTCCTGCAGCCTTGCCCTGAGGCCAGAGCACCAGACCTGAGGGTAGGGCAGAGCACAGGTCTCCCTTTCCTGGGAGTCCTTGGTGAGGAAACCCAGGAGCAGAGCAAGTGTGTCAGGCCCAGACCCCACTGAACCCACCCTGAGCGCGCACTGGAAACCGCTCTCAGCTGGGACAACCACCCCCAGCCCTCCCCAAGAAGGTGGCCCAAGCCAGCCCCGGGCCACGCTGCCTGCCTGACACAGAGCACAGGATCTGCGGAGGAATTTCATTTCATTGGACAATATTTTAAGCAGATGTGGACGTCCCTGGGGACCTGACTCTATTCCCTGAACCTGAGGCAGCAGGACAGCCCCAGGGCTGCCGAGAGAACCTAGCCCTCCAAGCCAGGGTCAGGGGCTGGGGGAAGAAGGGGAGGTTATGGGTCATGGTTATGGGCCAGTTTGCAGGGCTGGGCTGTGCCTGAAGCCGTGTGATGGGCCAGAAGGGCAGCCTGGTCAGCGAGTGTCACTCCCGGAGTCCAAGCTCGAGGGCTGCCCCAGAGGGCGCCTCTGGGGCGGTGATTTCGTTTGTGTTTCCTAGGACCCCACTCCCGGGGGTCTCCCGGGCTGGGCCTGCATGCTGACTGAGCTAGCAGCGCCTCTGGCCCACACCAGGGGCTCCGAGTCCAGCTTTCCGAAGGCAGAGGCCGCCGGTGCGGTGCTCAGCACCTCGTCAGCGTGAGCCTATAGGCGGCTGGGGCAGAGGGAGGACAGGTAGGTCCTGGGTCCCCTCACACTGGCCAGGGCACTGCAGGGCCTGTGGGGAATGGGGCTGTCCCCACCCTGCATTTCAAAACAAAATGCCTAACAAAAGCTCTGTGTCTCTGCCACAGTTGTGAGCCAGGTGGGCAGGTGGGGGGGGGTCAACACACCCAACCTGCCCTCCCGGCCTCCTCATCACACAGCTGGGGGGCCCTGTGCAGGGGAGGATGTGCTCCCAGAGACAGCGTCCGGCCCCGGCCCCCATTCGAGCCCCCCCCCAGACCTGATCACCATGGACGCGGTCGACAACTAGACAAGACATATTCCAGGCCTGGGGAGAGTGTCCTCGGGACAGCCGCCGCCTCGCGCCTGGGGTGGAGGTGGGGGGCTGCTACCTCTGCTCCAGGGAGGACTCCTGTGTCCGGTAGGTAGGTGCGCTCAGGCGTGATGTGTGCAAGGAAGGCGTGTGTGTGTGTGTGACAGGGTGTGGGGAGCCCCGCTGCAGGCTGCGCTTCTAGGCGGTTCCTTCTCCCCAGCCGAAACCAGCCCGGCTCCGCTTCGCGGGGCCCTGCCCTTCTCCCGCCCGCCAGGGGACGTCTGCCCCTTCCACCAGTTCTCTCCCCCCGAAGCCAGGACGGCAGCCTCTGGTCTGGACGCCCGGGAGGGCAGCAGTGCCAGGAAATGTCCGGCAGGAGTGGAGCGTCTCACCCCGCTTCGGGCGAAAACGCCGAGGCCGCGGTGAGGGGCGGGGGGCAGGGCTGGCGGCCAAGGCCAGGTGCCCCGCGGCAGTGCGCTGAGCGCCTGCGGGGCTCTGGCTTCGCAATTGGCCCCGCGGGTGTGCCTGGGCGCCCAGGCCTGTGGGCGGGGGTGGATGCGAAGTCCTGTCGGTGGGGTGACCTCCGAGCGGGCTCCCAGGGGAAGGGCATTGGTTGTGCCCTAAGGTCTCTACCACGGGACACCCACCATGCCACCCGGCACCTCCTGTTGGCCGTTGGCACGGAGCAGGTGCGTGCTGGGCCGCCCGACCCTCTCTGCCCCCATGGCTCCCTAGACCCTTGAGTTCCCCTTCTGGGCACAGCACGGGGCAAGGGACCTGGACCCGCCGTTTCTGTTGGGCTGCCGGGTGTTGGCGGTGGGGCCAGCCGGAGGCTCCCCCCACTGGGCCCCTAGGGGGAGGCCGCCAGCTCGCAGGGCCGCTGTAGGCTCGATTAGCCCCCTGTTTTATTCAATTAGGAGGCAATTAGGGATCCTTGGGGGGCTGGGGCTGGTAATTAAGGTGATGTATAATTAGAGTTTCAACAAAAATTATCCAGGATTAAAAATCTTTTGAATAATTTCGTTTAAAAATTTCAAATAGCGTTAAAGACAATTTATCAGGTTTTGAATCAAACCCGTGTAACAAGTCTTGGACGCTACAGCTCGAGTAGCGGGCGCGGGCGGACAAGGGACACCCCGAGCACTGTCCCCCTACGGGAAGGAAACTTGGCGAAGGGACAGAGGAGCCGGGCCTTGCTGCACGGCACAGCGGCGGTCGCGCGCGCAGATGCCCCTTGCCCAGGGCTGCAGACCGTGCGGGCTGGCTCGGCCCAGGGGCCTGGGGACCCCGGGCTGAGCCAACGTCGCTGCAGCCCCCTGTTCTCCGCTTACAAAGTCCCGGTAACTACCGCGGGGCGCAAACGGCGCTGCCTGCCTTCTACAGAGCCCAGCCGGTTTGAGGCGGTGGCTACGGCCCCGGAGCCCTTCACCCCACCCCAGCCAGTGGGAGCAGCGCCCCCCTCCTCCTCCAGGGCCGTAATGGGCCCCAAGGGTCTCCGCCTTTTGGTTTCCCGGACAGAGAAGGGCGGGCCCCGTGCTCCCAACTCACGACTCTTGACCCTGACCCAGACTCTGCGGGCGGCAGGCCCCTGACCCCATCACTGTTGCTTAGCGGGATCCGGGCACAGAGAGTCAAGAGAATGCTCCGGGAGCCTGGGTCAAAGTCAGGGTGGTGTGGGGAGGGGGGGAGGTGGGGAGGGGAAACCCGAAGCGCAAGGTAGAGGTCAGGCTTTGCAGGATCAACCCTGCATTCTTCCTGGGATGACTCCAAGGGCTCAGCTTTGCCCAAGGTGGCACATTGGTTCTGTGCATTTACCCTGCGCACCTGCCTACCAGGAGGCCCGAACGGGCTGCTGCCCTATCTGCTGCCCCTGTCCCTGTCACCGCCCGAGCCTCCCGTAGACAGGAGGGGGGGTCCAGGGTCCTGTAAAGGCACACTTGGTCCACTTACTGGGCATGACTCCACTCCCCTTCATTGACCTTGAAGAGGGAATTTGGCCTCGTGGGCACCACTTTTAGGGGTAAAAAAAAAATCGCAAACACAGAGAGGTCAAGTCGCCCTTTCGAGGTCACACAGCAAGTTAGGGATGAAACTGAATGACACTTAAGTAGCGCTCCCCGGCTTTTTTATTTTGCATAAGCTCCCCTGCCCCCTTCCTTAGGGCACTGCACGCTGTAGTTAATTCCATAGGATTTTCTTTTTTTATATGTCAAGGTTTAAGCATTTTCCCAAGGACAGTGCTTAGCTTGAAACAGGTCTGGTTTTCAATAGCAAGTAAGACATCAGTGTCTGTACAGCTTGTGGATGCAACCAGCTAACTGTGTCCTCAGCCTCCCCCAGACTGGGTGTTCTTTGCTGGGGTCTGGGCTCTCCTGCTGCTCTCCCTCCCCAGGCAGGGCAGCACGCTATGCCCTGGGCGGTTCCAGCCCCAGCCCTTGGCTCTGGGTGTCCTCTCCCAAGGGCAGGTGCAGAATGGCTCAAGCGTGGACCAGGGTCAGCCTTGCCTGCACCCCCACACCCCATGTACTGCCTTTTGCCTGACCAAAGGCAGGAGATGTTGCTTACCCTCCCACAGCAACCCCAAATCTGGAGGGAAATAATCACCGCCCCTCCCCCCAGGCAATCAGGGAGAGGTGGAGTGGCTGCCGGCGGCCCTGGGGACCTGAGCCACCGGGCGGAAGGAGACCGCGCTGTAGTTGCCGGTCCCGCCCTGAATCTGCCACTGTCCTTAATGCTGGGAAGGTTTCGGGCTCCCGCCAGGGCTGCGGTACTCCCTCCAGGCTGGCCAGTGCTCCTGAGCTCTTGTGGGCCCCAGGGCAATGGGGAGGGCCTCTTCCTGCCCTACCACTCTCTCTCTTGGGGTTTCTGCCATCAAATCCTTGGCTGGCCCGCCTGGCCGGCCTCTCCCGAGACTCAGGAACAATGCCCTGGAGCTCACAGAGAGCGGTGCCTCGGCTCCGAGATACATATTTGTTTAATAGTTAACATTCTGTGCAAAAAAGGAGGGAAGTCAGATTCTGGTGAAGGCTTTGCTTATTTTATATCCACTATAACTATTTCTGTCCATGAAAATTGGCTTAATTATATCAATGGAATGTTTCTTTTTCAATTCTGTATGCAATTAGTCCATCTTGCTGGCTGCAATTTATTTTAATAAAAAAATAAACCAGTGGTGTGTTCAGTTCCTCGTCCCCTGGGGACAAATGCGATTGGTGTGTTTAATTTCATTAACTACAATGCGGCCTACTGGAAAAATGTATAAAATCAGCTTTATACAGCTTAAACACTGGCATTTGAAACAAATCATTATTGCATTAGCTGTCACACTGGTAATTCTAGAATCTAAGGAAAAAAATATATTATGGCTGTTTTTATAACCCTTTGCAAATGCACTGTTAAAATAATTTATAATCATTTTAAAACATGGCTGGGTCCTGGTGAATATGTTACCTCCTCTGAATGGGGCTCTGCGTTTCTCGTGCCCATTTTACATACTGATGTCTGAGCCATTTCCAAACCCAATATGCGTCTTCCAGGCTGGAGACAGGGGACCCTGTCCTTAAGCAAACTCCGAAACATGAGGCACCTTTTCATTCCGGTCTGGCCCCGCCTTGGTCTCCAGGTGAACTACTTGGTGTAGCACCAGACTCATCTGAAAGAGGCCTGGGGCCGGCAGGGAGACCAGAGGCTGATGCCGCAGAGCCTTCCCCCCCAGCACCCCCCTACGTGTGGTGGGCAGAGGAATCCAGAAGCGGACTGGGTTTTAGGGCTTCACTGGCCTGGGAGCAAAAGCATCCCAGGGCCCGAGTTCCCCACTCAAACTTGGGAAAGTGAGGCACAGCGTGTGCTCTGCTCGCCCCCGAAACCGTGCTCAGGAAGGGAGAGAGCCGGTGACACCCCACACACACTTGTTTCTGAACCTGAAGTGAGGGTTCTCTGCAAATTCCCAGGACTCATGCTGCTTTTCCGTGACAGCATGCTTCCAGGTGCCTTCAGTCAGCACCCCTCGAGGTGCAGAGGGGAGGGGTGTGAGGGATCAGCGCTCTCCAGGGAGTCTGGCCCAGCCGGAGCCAGGGACTCTGCCTGCAAGGCAGGTGATGGCAGGTGCTCTCTCCTCCCTCCCTCCTGTGGCCATGTGCCTAGATGTGTTCCGACGGATCTGGGAGCGGGGTGCTGGGAGAACCCTGGGGCTCCTCGGATGGCTCCTGGCTCTCGCATGCACTTTGAGGTGACCTGAGGCCCCTGCTGGGTGGGTGCTGGCTCTTCCCAGCGTGGAGGTGGACAGGGAAGGCGTATGGCTGCCAATGGGCAGAGACGCTTGGGCTCAGCCTGGCCCTGGGCTTCTTCCAGAGTGTTTGTTCCCTCCCACCCAGGTAGCACCATGGGGCTTGAGGAAGAGGCCCCAGTCAGCTTCGTTTGAGGTGGGGACCAGACTGCTGCAGACATGAGGGCTTCCCAGGTCCCCCCGTGGATTCTTAGGGACCTCCGGGAGACACACCTGGGCGCTTCTGGCCATACTAAGGGCTAACCCCTAGCCCTGCCCCTCGGCCTCCCGACTCACCCAGATGGGTTTACGCAGATTTGATCTCCTGCAACAGGTTTATACTCTCCAGTGGATTCCAATGCGGGTGATGGTGGGGCATCGAGGGGGACATGGTCACGGTCACTGCGTCCTTAGGTCTGAAGGCCCTGCCTGCTCCTCAGGAGTGTGGCCGGTGGGGCTGGGTCTCCCCACACCCCTGACTCCGTATGTCCAGGGTAGGCCCTCAAGCCTGTGGTTTGCTTTCCATTCAACGTGCTGCCGAGTCGAGACATAACTGGCTTTGTCTACTTTCCTACTTTAGAGGGAAAAACAAAGCCGAACGCTTCGTGCAGAGAGCAAGCCCCAGCCCTGGGTGCTGCTCTCAAGGCCTTCCGTGGGACAGGCCTGTCCCTGGGCCCAGAGCCCCAGCACCCCCTTCACTCTGGGTTCCTACTGCTTGTGCCCCACTCCTGGATCCCACATCCCACCTGCTGCCACCAAATCGGCTCCTCTTACTGCCTTTTCCCTGTGTGCTCGCCCTCCCACCACCACCCCAAATACCCACGTGCATCTGATTTTACTCCCCCCTCCCAGCCTCCAGCAGGCATGCTGTGTGGAAGGTTCTGGAAGGGTTCAGCATGATGTCTGGTGGGGTTCTGGGGCTGGGTGGGGGAGAGGGAGAATTCCCACTCCCTTCAGGCAGGCAGTGAGTTTGGGGTTTGCCCCCTTGGTCTGCTTGGGGAAATGCTATGCTGGCCTCAGCCTCCAGAGCCTCCCTGGGCTCACCCGGAGTGTGGGGGGTGCATAGGGAGAGAGTGCAGGCCTGCAGGTGTGCGCCCGCCCACCCGAGGGTGCGGCTCCCCCCACGTGCTCCTGCTCAGTGCGCCCCGGCCTCCATGAAGCCCTCCGGCTCAGCCGGTCTGCCTGCTCCTGCAAAGGGCTCTGTGGGCTCTCGCTGCACACGGCGTAGTCGTGAAGTAAAACAGACACACGGGTCCTTAGCTCGTGGCTTTATTTTCAGACCGAGCAGCGCGGGTGCCTGGGTCTGATTCGGCCCCTCTGACCCGCAGCCAGATGCTAGCCAGCACCGAGGCCAGTCACTCCCTCCCACTGCCTCCCAGTCCCTTCTCCATCCTTCCTTCGGCTCTTGGCATCTGCCAGCTCTTCTCTCCTCAGAGGCTCCCCAGCTCCTTGGGGGGTCAGGGTCTTCTGTTTGTTTTGGGGGCTCCGTGCCTTCTGTCCGTTCCTTCCTGCCCCTGGAGCGGAGCATGCTGTCCTTGGGCCTACTGTGTGCAGGGCTCTGAGACATGCCTGAGGGCCCCCCACGCTGCCCAGCTGTGGGCCGGCCCCCCAGAGACAGGTGTGGTCATGTCATCACACTCGGGGCAGCGTGATGAGTCTGGGGGCCACAGGTCCTTGCCCTGTGGCCCGAACTTCCGTGTCCAAGCTGTTTGGCTGGGGAGAAAGCCAGATCAGACCAATGGGCTGTCCCCAACCTCATCGCTTCTGGGGGGCAACCCCGTCTTGGGCATCTCTGGCCTTGCGTCAATGCTGGGGGGTGGCTGGACCCCCAGCGAGTGGGTCTGTTTCAAAGTAGACAGGCCAGAAGTGGGGGTGAGAGGGAGGGACGCTTGGAGAGGAGCTTGCCTGCTTGTCTGCTTCTGTGGGTCTGTGTTTTGAATTCAGTGGCTCCCTTGGAGCATGTGTGCGTCTCTGGCACCTAGGGCGGGCTGGGCATCTCCGACACTTCGGCACGGGGATAAAACGCCTGGGTCGACGCATGATGAATGGGGACTCGCTATGGCTGGGAACTCTTTCCTGTGACACAGTTTAATCCCCGTATCTATATTCAGAAGCTAGCAGTCAATATTATGCTGAAATATGGATTTACATAATAGACTCCCATTGCTCCTTCTGGTTGCGTCTCCGAGGGAAAGGGGCACGCATTTAAAAGCGCTCAGACATTTGTATCTGCTCAATGGGCTGTAACAGCCTCTTCAGAGAGGCCGGGCCACATCGGTCCATAAAACACTTAAACAAAGACCGGAAATTATGCTCACCAGAGGAGCCCAAACGGTGGCCACGGGAGAGCCGGCTGGCCCCGGGCAAGTGCGGGGTGTCGACCCTCGTGTGCCCCCGTGCCTCCTCCCTCCTGCTGCGGAGCCCCTGCCCCCCCCGGCACGCACGGCCCTCTGATGACACTCCTCGGGCAGGTCAGGCGAAGGTCCAGACTCGGGCCACCTCCCAGCATGCCTGTTTTTGCCGGGCAGCCCGGCTCCTCACTCAGTGCCGGGAAGCGACGTGCTCAGGTCTTTAGGGGCTGGGAATCAGCATCTTGGGCTTGTGCAGACCGAGGACTGTTTCAGGCCCCCCTTCAGCAGTGGCTGTTGGTCATCCCCGCTGGCCCAGCACCCCCCCTACCCCCCCTAAGCATGAGGGGGTCATCAGGGTCAAATCCCGAGGGGTCCTGGGCCCTCCTTCTGGGGCTTTGGTGGGGGGAGGGCACCATGCTGCCGGAAGGCCCGGGTCCCTTTCGGAGGGGAGCTTGTGAGAACGTCCGTAAGGTCAGCTTGTACAGAGCCGATTTAGACCGTGGCACCCAGCACGGGGCGCCGCGTGTCCACCGGGCTGGGCCAGCGTCCTCCAGGCTGCCACCTGCTCGTTCCAAGCTGCTTCCCGGGGGGGAGCTGGCCTCCCTTGCAAACTTCTCCCAGCTCTTATTCCTGGGAAAGCCAGTGCATTTTTAAGCCGCCTGAAAACGGGGGCGGGGGGGGGCGTTTCTGTGGGCCGGAGCCGCCGCGGCTCAAGGGAGACGCAGCCCCTGGCACAGCCCCTTCATCCTGCCTCTGTGCGCGGATGGTCTCAGGGTGTGCAGACCCGTCCCACGCATGTGCAGCTGTGCACCTGCATGCGAGCGTGGGGCCGATGTCTGCATGAGACTTACCCTCAGGCTCTGCTTTTTGCTGTACCGTCCTGGCCCACTTATGCTTTGCACGGAGCCCCCCACGCTACTCGCTTCTTCCCGGTGTCTGGAACCGTGGCCATGGGGCCACGGTGCCCAGAGCCGTCTGCAGCTGGCTGTTGTGGGAGAAGGCAACGGAGAAGTTCAAAGGTGGAGAGCAGGCAATCTGCACGCACTTCCCTGCACGTTTATAACCCCCCGGAAGAAACAAAGGGGAGAGGGAGCTGTTTGGATAATCCTGGGCCCTAGCGCTCACATTGAGAAAAATTAGGGCCTCTTGAAAAATGACAGAATTATGCCGCAGTGTCAGGTTCCAAGATAATGATGTGTCTGTGTGCGAAAATATTAAATTGCAATAACACGCCTGTGAGTACCTCTCTGAATAGGGTATTCAGTTCCCAGCTCGGGCTGAGCATAGAGCCAGTGACTGACAGAATACAAATGGTGCTGTAAGACGTGGGGGCTCCAGCCGGACTCTGTCTTCCCGATCGGGTTCTCCATCTCGGCCCATCCAGCCCTCCTTTACTTTAATGAAACAGCCCCGGCGACGTGGCTAATTATTTATTTATCACGTTAGCAGGAGGAAGAGCTGTCAGAGAGAGATCGATTTTTCCCTGGAAGTGATTTGACGTTACTCTAGAATTGAGGCCACCGGGCTGTGCTGGGTGCTGTCCGCAGACCTCCCAAAGTTCGTCTGCGACTCTGCCCCAGTCTGTGCTTTCACACATGGGGCCGCCGGCACGGGCCCTGAGCCTCGGCACGGCCGGCTCTCTTTCCCACCAGGAGGATTGTCGCGGATTTCTGTTCAGAGGAGCACGTTGGACGTCTTCTTCCGGCCCGATGGAATCTGAGCAGCAACAAGTCAATCAGGGACGAGGGGAGACTTTGCGGGTCTTCACCGAGCCCGTGGAGACCTGGCGTCTCTGAGAGTGAGCCGGTGCCATGGGGGCCTCCCGTCCCGACTCGGGGAGCTCCCAGCCGCGGTTGGGGGCCGGTGCGTGTGCGTGTGACGGGCAACGGTGCGGTTTGGCGGCTTTGTGTTCCCTGCCGAACAAAAGGACTACACAGGCCGCTGGAAGCAAGTCCTTGGAACCCCGGGGGCAGAGCGCCGGCCCAAGAGGGGCTCTCGTTTCTCGGCTGCGAGTCAGAACTGCAGAGCAGAGGCCCCGGAGTCTTAACTTCCTCTCCATCGAAGGTGTTAATCTTACCTACGAAGGTTAGATAAAGCCGCTCAAGCTGTTTGTTGTTGAATTTCATCCGCTAATTACGGCGGCGGACTTGGTCCAAGGCCCGTCCCGGCCGCCCCCGGCCCCCACGGCTGGCAGCCCACACAGGGGTCCTTCTTTGCTGTAACCCAAGTGCTCCCTAGCCGGGGTTTTAGGTTGCCTCCCGGGGCTGACAGACTACCCTCGTTGGAGGGGAGGGGCCGTGGCCATGAGGGGGAGAAGGCCAGTGCTGCGGCAGGGTCCCGTCTGCCCCTGGGGGCCCCTCCTTGACCCCCAGACTCTGCTTGGCACCGTGCGGGAGAGGGCTGGGCCAGGGAGGAATGCGGCCGTGCCTTTTCTGACAAAAAACCACGACTCTTTATTCACCGGCCATAGAATAATCCTTGGCCTCCTGTGAGGGGCCTGTGGCTGGGGTGGGGGGAGAGTGGGCCGCAGGCAGCTCTGGGAGGCCGGCAGTGGGCTCTGCAGGACATCGGGACCTCTGTGCCGGAGCCGAACCTGCTGGGGAAGCGGGCTCGACCGTCACTGAGCGGTGGTCACCGGCCAAGGGGAATAGTCTGGCCACAAGGTGCCTGGGAGGGCCACCTGGGGGCCATGATGACGTCTCCCTCCAAGCGCCTGACACTCACTGGTCTGTAAAAGCTGAGCCGAGCCGAGCCATCACCTCCCTGCCCGGTCCAGAGGCAGAGGTCCTCAGACTGGGCCAGCAGCCAGGGCAGGGGCGATGAATGGGGACCACCCCATGAGCATCACCCCTGCACCCCTGAGGTGGGAGGCCGGGCCTGCTTGTCCTCGAGGCTCTTCAGTCAGAGGGCCACCAGCCCCAGGCCTCAGAGTCGGCCCTTGGTCTTCACTTCCCGAATTCCTAACAGGAGAAGCGGCTCCATCGTCTTCATTGACCTGGGACGAAGCCGAGGGTCTTCATGGGCCACCTGCTGGCCGAGTGCTGCTGTCCCGGGGGTGGGGGGGGGACTGTGCCCCCAGCAAAGGGAAGGCAGTCAGGATGGTCTCAGGGAGTGCCCCAGGGGAGACACCCCTGCCCCTTGCAATCTTCAGGAGTGAGCAGGCCCCCCGAGGTCCCTCAAGAGCACCCCTCGGTCAGCCTGACCCTCCATCTGCAGTCACCCTTGGCTCAGGCTGAGAGAGACAGGACAGCTGCTGATAAGCAGAAATCCCAAAGGTGACTGGACCCCAACCTGCTAGGCTCCAAGGACCATCCGCCCAAGGAAGCCCTGGCCGAGGGAGAGTTTAGCTTTAGAGAAGCAGATGTGGGGACCCCAAGGCAGCATCGTTCATCCTTACCAGGGCTGGACCGGGGGACACACAATGGTCACAGTCATGGTGCCCTTGTCCCCACAGGTCAGCTCCTGGGCTCCCCGACCTATCCCATCTCTGCTGGGTCAGGACAGAGCAGGGGCCCTTGCCCTCCTTCCCCGACACCTGGGCCTGCCCTGCTGTGCTGGGGGTGTTTCTCTAGACCCGGCGAGGCTGACGTGGGCGGCCAGCTCTGCCTCTATCCCTTCTCAGCCCGAGAAGGGCCGGCCTGGTTGGAAGGATGCAACTCCATCCATGTGTCCGATGGGGGCCAGCCTCACACCCCTTTTCTCCTCTCCAGGGCAGGATGCTCCCGGTGGCCCCTTGCCCGACAGCTCTGACTGGCTCGGGTGGGACATGGGGCGAAAGGCCAAAGGCACGTGAATGTGGTACTATTGCTATGACGTCTGCAGGGTCCAGGCTGTCTTTGCCAGCGGCTGTTTTGGGTTTCTGGAACTTTCTTGCACCTGGCTGCAGGCAGGTCTGTGTGGGCGTGTGTGGGGCAGGGGTTCTCGCCAGGGGGGCTCTGGGTGAGGCCTGCAGATTGAGAAGCTCGTCCGAAATGATGTGATGATGGGAAGTGAATGAAACAGAGATGTACAGGTCAGGCGGCCCCGCAGGCCCACACAGTCCTGGCTGGAGGCGCTGGGCCCACTGTCGTGCGGATGGCTGGAGATGGTCGGGGGGCCTCGGGCTGCTGTGCTGTCAGTGTCTTCACTGGGTTTGGGGACTCTGTCCTCCAAGCTTCCAGGAGAAGAAGAGCCGGGGACCGTGGCAAGCCGCCCTGCGGGACCCAGGACACAGCACCAGCCGGAGCGGAGGTTAGAGTCTGAATTCTGTCTTCTGGGGTCTTTTGTTTAGCTTTGTGTCAGAGGATTTGGGGGTACTGAGTGGCAGGTGCCAAACCTAGAAGAGGGGAAGCTGTTTCTCCTCCCTCTGCTGTTGTCTGGCTGACGTTCTGACTTCTGGGAGTGAGTGTGCACACGCAGAGGGTCGAGTTTAGGACTTGCTCAGGGGACCGCGGGACAGTGGGGCTTTCCCGTAATCGGTTCGCGTAGGCACTGCCATGCACATGCGTGCACACGCGTACATAGGAACGCACCCCCGACTGTGCACAAGCGCACACGTGCACACATGCACATATAGGCATGCTCACGCGTGCACATGTGTATAGGCATGCTCACACGTGCACAATACGTGTATGTGTGTGTAGGCATGCTCACACGTGCTCACATGTATGCATATGTAGGCAAGCTCACATGTGCACACAAACAGACCCACGTACAGGCACACGCTGGGACAACGTACTCAATGCTGTGTGTATACGTGTAACACACGTGTGCACATGCACATCCGTGCACACACGTGCAGACTGCTGTGTGTACACATACACACATGTGGCTACATGAACCCGAATCTGGGCTAGTCGCGGACAATTCGGCAGACTCGTATGTAGACGTCAGAGCAGAGCACATTTTCGGTGGGTGAAGGGATCCTTCTCCAGGGAGCTGTCGCTGGGTTTCCTGGCCCCAAAACAAGAGGAGAGGGAGGCTGGGACAGCCGAGTCCAAGCTCTAGCCCGTGGGCACCTGCAGGAGAAAGGGTCTTGGCATCTGCTGGGCCAGGGGACAGGCCTTTCCCTCCTCCCTCATCGGGGACGGTGGTCCTCGGGGGCCCTGGGGCGTCGGGGGCCCGTCCCACTAGGTGGGGCAGAGGGTGGCCTCCAAAAGCACCACGGGACGGGCTGGATCTGGTGTCACGCAGACGCAGGAGAAGGGGCACAGGGTCCCCTCTGGCCCTTTCAAAGGGACATTCGATCTGAACCCTGGGGCCCAGTAAGGAGATTCCCGTGAACCAGTGCTGACAGAGTCAAAGCTCTCAGCACTGGAGAAAGCAAGGGGACTCTGGCATGAGGCCCTTTGTGGGATTATCTGCCCCCCTGGGAGGCGTGGAATGCTGAGGGTGAGAGGCCATGGTGATATAGAGCTCACGCAGGCCACCGATAAAGAGGGATGCTTTCTGCGGCCGCTCCGTTGCCGAAATTTGAGGTGCAGGCCCAGAGTGGAGGCCGCTGGCCCGGGACATTTGAGCCAGGGAGGCACCGTCCGCTCTGCCCTCGCCCTGGAGAATTTGAGTCCAGGCTGCGTCTGCCCGTGCGGATACCCAGGGCTCCTGTCCGCTTCGAGAACACGGAGTCTGGAGAGACTGAGCAGACCGGGCTGTTCCGGGGGTGTCCTGGTGGGTTCCAGTGGCTGCGGGGAGGTCAGGCAGAGAGGCTGGAGGCCCCGGGGTGCCCGTCTGTGAGCTGCAGGTGGAAACCGCAGGGGTGCCCCCGCTGCAGTTGCTGGCTGGGCTTTGGGGGGCTTGGGGTTTGTTTCCACAGAGCATCCAGGCCCCTTTTCCTGTCCCCTCAGTCCCAGTTCATTCCTGTCTTTGCCAACGGATGCAGGCACATCTAAGTGCTCTAGGGGCTGGTTCCCAGGACCCCACCCCTGACCCTCTCGAGGTCCCAGTAGAACATGTACTGTGGGTGGCTTCGAGGCCTTGAAGTGCACAGCACTGGGCCACCTGCAGTCTCGGTGGGGTGCTGCAGGGGGCCTGAGGGTCTTCAAGAGCCACGGTGATAGGGCGTCTGCCTCGTGGGGTCGGAATCATCCTGCATCCCAAGGACGAAGCTTCTTCTTGGTACCCAGCTGAGTCTGGGTCAAGCTCAGCTCACTGGACATAGCTCCAAATTGCTCTGGGATGGGGGAGGAAGGAGGCGCCGCCCCAGGGCAAGAGCCAGACATTCCCCCCAGGGAAGTGGATGCGTCCTGATGCTCCGTCCAGGCAGGGGTGACATTTGTGCTTGCAGTCTGACTGGTAGTGGTCAGCGGGACAGGCTTCGTGCTCAGAGATGTGGATTCCCTGTGGAATCCCACACCCGCTGCGTGTAAGCTGTATGACTGGCTGCTCTCAGCGCTCTAAGCTCTGTGTTCCCACTTGAGAAACAGGTGATCCATACCTCCTAGGCTTGTGATTGAATCCAGAACGGGCTTGCTGGTCCCTCTTGGAAATCAGCATCCTGCTCCCATGCCCACTGGCACGGAAGGGAACCGTGGCTGGTCGTCTCTGGGTGCCTGGGGTGAACTTCCCGGTTCATAGGGTGGGTGGGAGGCCCCTGGTCAGGATTTCCCCCCCCGGCCTTCAGGGGCTCCAGGTGGGCCTTGCCTGCCGAGAGCTCATCGAGGCCCAGGAGCGGGTCCAGTCCCGAGAGCCGGCACTTCGTGCACGTGGGTTGACCGACGGGGCAGCTTCTGTGGAGCTCTGAGGCTGTCTGCACCTGACCACAAACCTGCTGGCCCGCCAGGCACCTTCCTGTGTGTTCAGGGGCACCCCTGAAGGCCGCGGCAGCCTGGGCGGCTGGACAGTCACCTCCCGCTGGGTCCCTATTTCTGCACCTCAGATCCCTTCCTTTTAGGGGGGAGGATAGACAGGGAAACTGAGGCATGCTCGGGGCACACAGGTGCATGAAGAAGTCTTTATAAACTGTAGGGCATTTGCCTGGCAAGGTCCACGTGCAGGTTCTTCCCACCAGGCCAGGTGGCCTGGACTCCGGGGTCGCGGGTTCTGAGAGCCTGGCTCAGAGTGCGCTGTACTTGCTGTCCAGCATGAAGGGCTCTGGCTCTCTGTGGCCAGGCCGAGGCCCACTCTGATGAGACAACGCCCCACGCCCCCTGCCCTGCACACCTTCAGCACAGAGATGCCTCGAGCTGGAGCCTGGCCTGGCCTTCCTCCCGCCCGCTCCCTGCCTGACCTCCCCGCCTGTGGTACACGTCCGTCCAGACACCGGTCCTGTCTGGGAGCAGGAGAGCCAAGACGGAGCCCCGGGGGCTTATCTCGCTGAGCCACGGCAGTGCCACCCGGGGCCTGGGCAGAGCAGACCCTCCTCTCTGGGGCCCCCTCACCGTGACCACTCTCTTTCCGTTGCGGAGGCTGCCTTTCCGAGCTGAGGAAGGGCTCCTGGCTTCATCGGTCCATGCTTGCCCTATTTATTTATTTTTATGGGGTAGGCTGTTCATTAGGCAAAAGGTCTGCAGAAATGAGCCCGCGCCTGGAGCTTTTGTGAAAAATGAGAACCTCTCCCCACCATGAAATCTCCAGCAGGGAAGCAATGAAGTGATGGAATTTGGCAATTGACAGAGGATCATTCACCTCCGATGAAAGTTTTTAAAAAAAAAAGGAAGGCCGGACACTGAAGTCCAAGTGACTGTCGCTCTCAGCCCAGGGCCTCGTGTCTGTAGTGGCCGCGGGACCTGCCATGGCCATGGCCACCGGAGACTCCACCCGCCTGAGCCTCCCCTGGGAGCACCGGGTCCCTTGGAGGTGAAGGGTTAGGCAAGGCTTGCTCCTGAAAGGGGACCTCACATGCCCCACCTGCAAGAGCTGCGCAGCGGGGGCTGGCGGCTGGCCGGAGGGGAAGGGGCTTCCTGCCTGCACGTCCAGTCTGGAGCAGAAGGGGCCCCTTGTGCTGTAGCTCCCTGGGGCACCCACCTCGTCCCGGAGCCAGGAGCGCCCCTGGGCCGCGCCGGCCTGGCCAGCCCGCCACCCCCGGCCTGGGGCCCCGCCAGGGAACCACTGTCCACATCGGGGTCAGGTCAAGCGCCCTTCCTTGTGCTTGGCAGGCAACTCAACCCCAAATGAGGAAATTCACATTTCTCGGGTTTGTGGGAGGGAGTTTTTAGCTCATCAGAGATTTAAACCAACTTTGATTTTTTTTTTTCAAATGAATTTTTCGCCAAGAATGCCCACTGTGTGCCGTTCCCTCGGATGTTGCAAATCCCACATTTCCAGACTGTCAGCCCAGAGGGGCCATCCCAGCAACCGTCCAAGTTGCAGGACCCCTGTTCTCCAAAACCGTTTCTGGAGTGTGCGTGCCACTGTGGATGGTTTTTGTCTTTCCTTTAAAAAAAAAAAGAAAAAACACAACAACCTTGAGATGCCTTTGGACGAGTCTCTGGTTGTTGACAAATCAATTTTCCAGGGAGGGAGACGAGTTTCTGTTGGTGGCGCCGGGGTCCGGCCTCCTGCCTGTGGTTGAGCAAAGATTGGACTGAATTTCCCGGCGAGCTGTGTTCCCCGCCCCCCGGCCCCCCTGCTCCTTGGCCTTCATGCTACATTCTTGCTCTCCTCATTTCGCTTTGTAATGTTGTTTCTCTCACCTTCCAAAGCCGGCCGGCAGTGCGGCCGGGATTTATGAGCCCTAAACTTCCAACGGGATCGTCTCTTTGCTATAATCTCAGTGGCGCGGGCTGGGCCCTGGGACCTTGGCGGCCGCTCTCCATATGAGGTGCGCCTATGGCTTCTGTGCGGCGAGAGTCTCCTGGTGGAAGAAAGGGAGGCGGGCTCTGGGGTGCTGGCCGTGTTAAATCAGGGAGCTAGGGGCCCGAATCACTGAGAACAATCCAGAAACCAACCACAACCCCCCAACGGCCTTTTCCCCATGTGTGTTCTGATGTGCTTGAGGGAACTTTAAACTGGCCCCTGGCTGGGGTGGGAGCCAGAGCGCATCCGGAACATACCCGGCCCCTCACTCCCACCCCTCACGCCCCATCTTTCCTGGGGTGCCTTCTGCTCTGGGTGGGAGTGGACACAGGGCAACCGCCTGCGGGAAATGGAGGCTGTGTTCAGCGATGCCCCGACGCCTGTTCTCACATCGCCGGGCGGCTTGCTGGGCTGCCGTCACTCACCACAAGGTGTTCATTTAGAGGCCGTGGCTGCCCCCCCGAGCCCCACCTCCAGTTGTCTCTGCCTTCTCCCATTGGTGCGGGGTCGATTTTCAGTTCAGAGCCCCCTCCCCACGTGCGCTCAGAGGATACAGGTGTTTCTAGGGCTGGCTGGTACTTGGCCACTTGTCACCCCATCCGTCCTCCCCTGGGGGATGCCGTGGCCTGAGGGAATTCCGTAGGCATGGCCCCGCCGTGGGTGATGCGTGGGGTACTTGCGCCAGCATCGCCCCTGCCTGGAGAAGATGTGGGGTGGCCCCCAGCTCTTCACACCCCACCTGCCCGCATAGCTAGACCAGCTCAGAGCTCCACCGGGCATTGCCTTCTGAAAGATGTGGGGCCCTGCACCTCCCCCACCCGGCCCTGGGTCCCTGTGACCACAGCCGCCTCTGCCTGGGCCTGCGCTCCCCACGGAGCCGGCCGGAGAGGAGCCTGTTCACCTACTTGGAGCTCAAGGGGGTCTGTGAGCTCATCTCGGGCCACAGGAGGGGACGGAGGGCTGTGAGCCCAGCAGCCTGACCGTGTTCCTGTACAGGAAAAATAAAACGTCCCCAGGCCATAAAACACACATTGTTTAATTGGCTTTTTTATAGGACAGAGTTTACTCATCGAAACAGAAGTGCCCCTACCAGGCACGGGGCCAAACGCGGCTGTCTCGGGGCACGTGCTCCCCGAGGGCCTGCTTCCCGCGGCAGCCCCTGAAGCAGAGAAAACTTAAGGGCGCTGTGTGTCTGGCGCTTGCGAGTCCCCCTTCTATTGCGTCTCCTCCGAGCCCAGCCTGATGCTGGGATTTGGATTCCGGGCCCCGGTCTTCCGGTTCAGTGACAGCGCGAGCACCGCACGTGTTCTTTGTCACACCATCCACGGGAGGATAGTCTCCTCTGAAGCCACATCGTTCATTCACATCCACTCACCCACTCATGGGTTCAGGGGCTCTAGCGGGCGGGGTGCCCCACTCCCCCTCCCAGGCCCCTGAGGAGCTCCATCCCAGCCCTGGGGTTCATGGTCTGTGTTGGCCAGTGAGATAGCAACATCCCCTGGTGAGGCCCGGGTCCAGGGACATGAGGACGGGCTCCAGAGCGCAGCGGGCCGTCAGGAGAGGAGAGTCTAGGAAACAGCCCAGAGAGGTCGTTTATCATGAAAGGGGACCTTGGGGCTCCAGACTGCTGGGGGTGCCAGGCAGGTGGGACTGCTGTCTGCCCCACCTGGGAGGAGCTGCTGTGCCCCCGCCCGGTTCTGGGGGCAGAGGACGGTGCTGGCAGCTCAGCAGGACTTCATGGGGCTCCTTTGAGCCTTTGCACTGGCTGCCGACCTGACTTCCGTTGGCACCTGCTTTCCCGGGGGCTGTTTCTGCCCGAAGAAGCTGGGCCAGCCCTGCTGCCCCCTCCAGGCACCTGTCTCCCTCTGGAGGCTAGTCGTGTGTGCATCCCTGCCGCGGGGGCTTCCCGTACCCTTGTCCCGGGCTGTGCCAGAGGGGGGGCCTTGGTGACCCCTGGCTTGGAGGGAGGACCCCAGACCCGGCCTGCTCCCCCTGACACCTGTGGAAGCCTCCCTTTGGAACCCCAGTGGCTCCCCAGCTTTGATATCTGGCCAAGGCACCCCGATTTCAGATGAAAGGATCTTTCTGTAGCCACGTGTCGCGGGGAGCAAGCGAGACATCTGATTCTGGTTTCCTGGCGTGGCGGCCACGTTCTTGCCAGACCCGGGGACCACGAGACAGCAGCATCTTCAGACCTGGACCCCAAGGGTCATGGGTTGGGGGTGCCTGTCTCTCTGCTCCCGAGTGCTGCACGTGGTCTGTGGTGAGCCTCAAGGACCTGAAGGGCAGCTTCCCTGGCTCCTGAGAAGTCCGGAAGTGGGGGTCTCCGGGCAGGCCACCGTCCACCCTGGTGCCAGGCAGCCCCTGCTTGTCTGCAGGTGCCCAGGAGCAGAGCAGGGTCTGGCCGTGTGCAAGAGGGTCTCGGCTGTCCTCCAAAGCCTGCATTGCAGTTGTGCACTTGGGGTCACGATGGGGCTTCTCTTCAAAAGCCCAGACGCCAAGAGGAAGAGGAAGCTTGGGGAGCAGAGAGAAATGGCTGTTGCGAAGGGTTACAAAGCCCTCCTGAGGCTTCAGAGAAGCTGGAGCCCTGGGGCACAGGACAGTTGCGCTCTCCGATGCCTATGCTGTGTGCACGGGGAAACTGAGGCCCGGGGAGGCTGGTGGGAAGCAGAGGTCACTGGGGATACTGCCAGAGCTGACCCACATGGGAAGGAGCACAAGCAAAATGCCAGCTTCTCTGTCTCCCAAAGCTCATCTTCCTAGAGCCAGAGACGGAGACGTCAGACTTCTCAGAGAAGCTCAGATCCCTGTGGGGGTTGTTGGTGAAGAAGCTGGAGTTAGGGCTAAGGCCATTCGTCCCCCTGCTTGTCTCCCTGCCAGCCCCCGGGCGATGTCCCAGCCCTCCTGACATTCCATCCGGCAGCATGGAGCGGGTGCCGTCGCTGGGGAGGTGGGGGACAGAGCCCCCCACAAAGGCAGCCCCAGGAGGGCCCCTGGACCTTGCCGCAGTGGACCCTCCCCAAGCAGGCACTGATCCTGGAGTCCTGCAGGGTTCCTACCCTGTCGTCCCACAGCCCCAGGAGAAGGGGGGACAGTCTTGTCCCCCCATAGAACCACAGGGTGGGAGCTTGGGGCCAGGCCACCCGCTTTCAGTGGGCACCGGTTTATGGAGAGGTCACCATGTGCCGCCGCCCAGTGAGCCCCAGAGTCCAGGCTGAGAGCAGGGTGAGGCCTGACCTTGGGGGGGCCTTCCTTCCAGGGTAGCCCACAGACATGTGGCAAGTAGAGGACAACTGCGGTGTGAGGACCGCCGGGAAAAGCACAGGAGATAAGGGTGGGGACGGCTGCTTTCAGTGAGTGGACCAGGCTGAGCCACAGGCAGATGAGTGTGGCCCACACGGGGTCCTCCCTTAGACCCCATGGCGAGGCGGGCGGCCCCACACGGGTGAGGACACGCAGAACCAGAGGACACAGCCCACAACCACCCTGGCTCCGCAGCTGGGCCCGCTCCCGAAGGGCTCAGGGGAGATAGCCCTGCAGTGGGGGTGGGGCACGAGGTCCCCGCAGAGTGACCCCCACGGCAGAGGGTGTCGCATGCTCCCCGGGGGCTTCAGCCACCAGCAGCAAGGGGGCCTGTCCTGCCTGCTGCTCATCTCGTGTGCGTATACCCTGTGCGCCCCCCAAGCGGGCCCCCGATTGGGTCCAGGGAGGGGGCTTTGTAGTCACAGGTCCAGGGACCATCCGAGGAGTGTGGGAATGGGAGTGCTGGGGGGGGGTGCCTTTCCATCCGATGACAAAATGTGCCATTTACTTACAAAAGCCCGACACTCACCACCTGTGGTCAGTGAGCTGGAAATGGGAAGTGAGTGCGGGTCGGGGGCTTCTGGGGATGGTTCTGTATAACCCTGTGCCTGGGCGCCAGCCGCGGGGCCCTCCTCCCTCTGGCCGGGTGTCCATGCCATGAGGTGGGTGCAGATGTGGGGTCTGCCGGCTGCTCCGGGGCTGGGGACCTGGGCTGGGGATGCTGCCTCTTCTTGTCTCGAGGGGGCCGTGGCATCTCAAGACAAAACCTTCAAAATCGGGGAAGATGGGAAAGGGTTGCTGCCCACCCACGTCTCTGAGGCAGGTGATGGGACGAGGCAGCAGGCCTGTCGGACGGTCTGGCTGAGTGCGTCTCTGCAGACTGCGGAAGGAATGTTCTCACCTCTGGAAACCCCTGCCCAGCTCTGCGATTGGCCTCAGTGAGCTGCGGCCGGTGACCTCACTAGTGACTTCCCTGAGTCCACTGCAGCTCCTGATTCTCTCAACCAAAACCCCCTCCCAGGGCCCAGGCTAGCCCGATGTCAGAGGCAGGGCCCAGGCTAGCCCGATGTCAGAGGCAGGGCCCGGGCCAGCCCGATGTCAGAGGCAGGGCCCGGGCTAGCCCAATGTCACTGACAGGGCCCAGACTAGCCTGATGTCAGAGTCAGGGCCCAGGCTAGCCCAATGTCACTGACAGGGCCCAGGCTAGCCCGATGTCAGAGGCAGGGCCCAGGCTAGCCCAGTGTCACAGGCAGACAATATTATATGCCTGTCAAGTTGTGGGCAGCTGTCAGCTCCCGCCTGAACCACAGCCTAGTGGCAGCCAGTGTAGATGGGCTCTGAAGTGCAGGGAAGGATCAGGAATGTTTGTGGGGGTGGGCTGGGTTATGGGGTCAGGCCTGTGCACCCCCAACCTGCCTAAACAGACAGCAGGTGGCACAAGGAAGGAGTTCCGGGACATTCCCCCGAGTGCTGAGAATTTTTTGGAGTCACCGGGGCATCTGGACTTCTGTGATTCTGCGGTCAGGCTGCCGTGTTCTAGGAAGTGCCAAACAGAAGTGGTGACCCTGTCCAGTCACCTTGATCTGGGGAAAGCAGTGGTTGCCGTCAGTGTGGTCTGTGGCTGCTGGTGACCTAGAAACCAACGCCCGTGTGCTCAGGGCAGGGATCTGGCAGCAGCGCTGGGAGGGAAGGGGACTCGGGGCACCGGGGCAGGAGCCGCTGGGGCACAGGGGCAGGGGGCTGGGCAGTGGGCAGCTGAGGCCCCCAGCCTGCCTCTCCTCTCCCCGCGGCTTCTAAGCATCTCCAGGGAGGCGGGGGCTTCTCAGAACAGAGGGACACACACTCACAACATGTTGATTGGGGGGGGCGCTCCCCTCCAGGATTAGAACCATGGGTCAAAGGGCAGTTTGGGCAAATGGGAGAGGCCCTGGCAGGGACAGCAGCACTTCTGAGCTCCTGGGAGGCTCCGTGTCAGGCTGGGGACCCTGCAGAGAGCGGCTGTCACTTCCACTGGGCTCTGGGGAGCAGTGACAGGGAGCTGACTTTCACATGGTGGCACTTCTGGTTTAGGGGAGAACACAGGAGTCCCTGAACGTGGACACGGCCAGCTGACGGCTCCTGCTGTCCTGCTGAAGGGCACAGGGACCTGGGGCCCTGCCCCAGTGGTCTCACTACGTAATGCTCCCGACCGCGGGGAGAACCCCGAGGGCCCGGAAGGGGTTGGGGACTGAGGGTGCGTCAGGCTGGGGGCTTCCCTCCCGCCGTTCCGCCCGTGGCTGCTGCTGCCGGAGCCCCGGGCCGGCAGCCGGCACTGACCTCTTTCATGGCAGCGCGGGGAATTTTCGGTATCCAGCAAGAAGAGCTGCGTGGGGGTGAGGCTGGGGGCTGGGGCCACTGGGACACCTGTGCTGCTCCAGGCCCCCTCGATGTCCCCACGCTGCCATGTGCAAACGGCCAGCCTGTGGCTCTGGGGGGAGATGATGACCGGGGTGCCGGGAGGAGTGTTGGTGGGTGGTCGGGGTCTCCCGCTGCCCTGGTTGCCTGCCCATGACTCGTGGCTGGCGGGGCTTGATGACCCCACAGCTGCTGAGGAAGGAGGGTCCCTCACGGAAAAGGCTTCGGGAAGAAAACAGAAAGAGCTAAGTGGATTTATAGTAGTTTGGGGGGTGGTGATGGGTGCAGCTGAGGCTCAGACTACCCTCTGTGCCTCAGTTTCCCCATCATTACCATAGGAATAATGCTGTCCCCCTCACAGGGCTGGAGGCGGTTGGCCTTTCTCTGCTAGGGGGCCCTGAGCAGGCAGGGTACATGTGTGGGCACAGCCCCCACTGTCGCTGGGGAGGGGGGGGGAGAAGCAGGAGGACCCCAGAGACTGGGCGACATGGAGGTTAGTTCTAAAATGGAGTGAGGCCCTGAGGCCGGGCAGCAAGCGCTGGGAGGTGAGGCCGGGGTTCTGGTGCTGCCTGCGGCCTCCTGGGTGCGGCCACTGCGCTGGTCAGAGGCCAGTGGGGTCGGCTCCAGCTGCTGCCCACAGTCAAGGGTCTAGGTCAGCAGGTGGGTTGTGGACAACGCCTGGGGTCAGCCTCCTTGTCCACACAGCTTTGGGAGACCACATGCCCATTCGAGACGTGGCTGGCCCTGCAGGATCTGTGGGCCGCCCTGGGCTGGGGCTGGGCGAGCAGGGGCTGAAAGGGGCAAGGGTCAGTGTAGGGCATTCCATCGGGTCAGTGGTGACGTGTAGGGGTGCTCAGGCCTGGCCCTGGCGCTGCCTGTGGGTTGGGACTGCCTCATACCATTTCCGACTGCGCAGTTGGTCCTGGTTTAAAATCCAAGGTCCGGGGCGCCTGGGTGGCACAGCGGTTGGGCGTCTGCCTTCGGCTCAGGGCGTGATCCCGGCGTTATGGGATCGAGCCCCACGTCAGGCTCCTCTGCTGTGAGCCTGCTTCTTCCTCTCCCACTCCCCCTGCTTATGTTCCCTCTCTCGCTGGCTGTCTCTATCTCTGTCAAATAAAAAAAAAAAAAATCTTTAAAAAAATAAAATCCAAGGTCCATTTCATGCCAGCAGAGTGGGCTTGATGACAGGCACTCGGTGTCAGAGTGGAACCCAGGTCAGGGGGACAGTCACCTTCCCTCCCTCACAGGCAGCCCAGCTCCCTGACAAGCCCAGGACCTGCCCTCGAGCTCGGCCTGGGCTAGCGGGGGCTGCAACTCACCCCGGTGCCTGTCCATTGTAGGTGTGTGGCCGACCCCAGACTTACAACGCCCCAGACTCAGGGGAGGCCGCAGAGGGAAGGTCTTTCCACCCCTCTCCTCCCCACACCCCCGGCCCCCTGCCTCTCTCCTTCTGGCTCCACACGGGTGGGGGAGCTCCCTCCCATGGCTCCAGCCCCAGACCCTGAAGCCTCCTGTCCTTTCTCCTGCTCTGAGCCCCAACCGCCATCCCTGCCCAGCTTGGGCTGCAGTTGTGAAGGACTGAGGTCATGGGGGGAGCGTGCTTAGGAAGGAGAGGGTCTGTTTTTAGAGCCCACACCTCACAGCGTTGGCCAAAACCCCTGGCCGAGCCCACGCTTCCCCTCTTGGCCGGGCTCTTCCTCTTTTGCCAGCACGGGCATCTTCCCTGCTGAGGCCTCCCTCAGTCCCGTTGCTCCCTCCGCATTGAAGGTGTCGTGGGAGCTGGACGTCAGGGCCTCCTGCTCCTGCTCCCGGACTAGCGAGGAGGGCGGAGTGAGGCTCAGGTCTGGCGTGCTTGGGAGGTTTCTGGAGAACACAGCTTCGCCTCTGAGCAGGGGCAGACGGTGAGTAGGCTGTTCCTCCTCCAGGAGAGTGGAGAGTGTGGGGCGCAGTCCCTGGTCTTCCCTGGTCCCCCTTGCCGGCCTGGCCTCGGTGCAGCCAGGAGGGCCACCCACTGTCGCCCAGGGAGGCAGCCACCATCCTCGGCAGGACCGGCGGGGCCCTCTGCTGATGGCTCGGTGCTGCACTAAAGCAGTATGCTCCACCCGCCGTCCTCCTCCTGCCGTCCTCCTCCTGCCGTCCTCCTCCTGCCGTCCTCCTCCTGCCGTCCTCCTCCTGCCGTCCTCCTCC